>NC_133452.1:102900232-103203262 GCF_048565385.1 Saimiri boliviensis
CACTGAAGAGAAGGGAACTAAAATGCTTTGGAATAGGGAGCTACTTGTATATTTTCAGCACATGGTCTATTAGATTTTCCTATTGCCTCACTGTATTACCAGAGTTCATATTGACTGAAAGGAAATATATCAACTGAATTTAGTGTGTTTATAGAGTCAATATAGCCATTTTCAAATGAAGTATGTTGAAAATGACAGTGTCCCTCAATCCTTTGGCCAGTAGTTTTTTGTATATGTACACAAACATCTATTCTGTTTCTAAACTTTAACCTTGAAATACTAATACCAAGAACCTGAGGGTCATTTAACTGAAACCTAAGGTTAAACTTTTAGGACTTCTGAAATATTAAAATGTAATTGTAAAATCTACATTTTAAAATAGGCTAATAAATTGTGTTTTATGATGTGTCATCTTATCCTTTCTCAAGAAAGAAATCTGAGTTTTGTTATACCACAGGTTTTATACTAACGAGAGCTTTTTAAATAAAGGGGTAAAATGACGACAGTACAATAATAATTTATTTTTAGCACTATGTAATGTACCCAACTTTCCACTAGATCTTTTAACTGTCTTTAACTGGCAGGGAATCTGTGATAATTTATAGCATAGAGATTAATTAATAGAGGTGAGGATTTAACAAAGAATCTTTTAAACTTATTTTCACCACATTTTAAAGACCTATATTATATCTATGGCCGAATTTCTTTCTATTTACCCTTGCTGGGAAAGTTTCATTTCCTTTAACTCAATTCATAAAATCAGCACCTTTGTCTGTCAAAGAAATATGCTCAGATGTGGTCTGTTTCATGGCTTGATATACCACAATAAATTGTTAATGATACCTTACTGCATCAAAAAACAGGCAAATGCAATACCATCTTCTTTGTACATTCCAAAAGGAACAAGGAAATTTCAAAATACTCTCCCTTTGACCCTTTGACATCAAAGTTGCTGGCAGTAAACACGTCTGAAATACCTGTACTACACATACAGCCCCATGCTGAAAGGCGGTGGGCATTCACTTTCATTCACAACTGACTACGCCTTACAGTTACTTCATGGTATACACACATTTTACAGCAAATGTGGTTTTTTTTTTTTTTGAGACACAGTCTCGCTCTATCATCAGGCTGGAGAGTGCAGTGGTGTGCTCCCGGCTCACCACAACTTCCGTTTTCCTGTTTCAAGCAATTCTCCTGCCTCAGCCTCCCAAGTAGCTGGGAATACAGGCACACACCACCACACCCAGCTAATTTTTTGTACTTTCAGTAGAGACGGGGTTTCACCATGTTGGCCAGATGGTCTCGATATTTTGACCTCGTGATCTGCCCGCCTAGGCCTCCCAAAGTGCTGGGATTACAGGCGTGAGCCACAGTGCCCGGCCATGTGCTGTAATTTTTTTTTACCACCTTTTTCCAAGAATGAATTACTCAAATGCGTATATATCCAAATTGTTGTCAGCTGACATGACACAACTGGCACAAAGGAACAATAAGACTAGCTTACTTGAAAAAAGGAAATATGGGCTGGGCACGGTGGCTCAAGCCTGTAATCCCAGCACTTTGGGAGGCTGAGGCGGGTGGATCACGAGGTCAAGAGATCGAGACCATCCTGGTCAACATGGTGAAACCCTGTCTCTACTAAAAATACAAAAAATTAGCTGGGCATGGTGGCGCGTGCCTGTAATCCCAGCTACTCGGGAGGCTGAGGCAGGAGAATTGCCTGAACCCAGGAGGCGGAGGTTGCGGTGAGCTGAGATCGCGCCATTGCACTCCAGCCCGGGTAACAAGAGCAAAACTCCGTCTCAAAAAAAAGAAAAAAGAAAAAAGGAAATACGGAATAAAAGAAAAAATTAGCTGTCTTAATTTGGTATGTAATTGTTTTAAAATCCTGGGTACTGTGGATATTAAACTATACCAATGCTGTACATTTTACAGGTTGTATTTTCTCTCTGGCTTCTGGTGTCTTAAGCTTTATGTTAGTGATTTATGATTTATATTGTCAGTCAAAGCTCTTAATGAAAATACAGCTTTATGTTATGCAGCTGGGAATAGAATTTTTTCCTTTCTCTCTCCGTAGAGTCCCACATACATATTGAATATATTCTAGTGGTAATTATGAAATACGAGGTTATAGGGCCATCATTGATTGTCATCATATGCCACTCAAACTTCTTCCTGATGGTAGATGAAGTGACTGAAAATACCTTTCTGCTGGTGCCGTCACATATCTCAGAGTGTGCTGGGCTACAACATAGGAAGCTTTCATTCTCCTCAAGATGTAGAAACACTTCCAAAGATTTTCTTTCCATTTTTTTGAGCCTTCCTCAGCCTCCTGAGTAGGCACCTGCCACCATGCCCAGCTAATTTTTGTATTTTTAGTAGAGACGGTGTTTCACCATGTTGGCCAGGCTGGTCTTGAACTCCTGATCTCAGGTGATCCACCCACCTCGGCCTTCCAAAGTGCTGGGAATACAGGCATGAGCCACTCAAAGATTTTCAGAGTGCCAACACATCAGGCTCTTTGGACTTGGCAAACCTAGCTTACCTAGAAAGGCTTGTTTCATACAGACTAATCTCTATCACATAGTCAAACAGAATGGTTTCCAAAGTAGGATGCACATACTCCAGGGGTTTGTAAGATTGTGATTCACTGGTTATAAAAAGAAAATACCAGAATTTCTCTTACCATTACTTCTATTGTATACTTTTAAAATGCCTTTTTAAAAAGGTTTTATAATGTACATGTTAGTTTAGGAGTACACATACATAATTTGTAAATGAATAAATACATCAGTGGACCCCATTCAAAAATCTTTTTTGTAACAGTTTTTGTAAGACATAATTTATATGCTATACAATTGACCCACTTAAGTATACAATTCAATGGTTTATAGTATATTCACAGAGTTGGACAACCATCACCACAATTTAGAACATTTTAATTATCTCAGAAAGACCTATATCCTTTAGTTGTCACTTCCCCATTCTTTCAGACCTAAGTAACCACTAATCTATGTTCTGTCCCTCTAGATTACCTATTCTAGACATTTCATATAAATGAAATCATGTAATGTGTGATCTTTTGTAACTGACTTCTTTCACTTAGCATAAACCTTTCAAGGTTCACCCACATTGTAGCATGTATCAGTATTTCATTCATTTTAATTGCCAAATAATATTCCACTGTATGGATGTACCACATTTAATTTATCTATTCATCAATTGGTGGACATTTTGATTGTTTCCATTTTTTGGTAATTACTATGAATCGTGTTGCTATAAACATTTATGTCGAGTTTTTATGTGGATATGTGTTTTTATTTCTCAAGTATACAGCTAGAGGTCGAACTGCTGAGTCAAATAACTCCATATTTAATTTTTGAGGAACTGTCAGACTATTTCCAAAGTAGCTGTGCCATTTTTACATTCTAACCCGCAGTTTATGAGGGTTCTAATTTCTCCATATCCTTGCCGACACTTGTTATCAGACTTTTTGATTCTAACCATCCTCCTGGGTTGAAGTGGTATCTCACAAGTTCTGATTTGCATTTTTCTCATGACTAATAATGTTGATCACTTCTTCATGTGTAGATTTTTTTTTTTTAATGGAGTCTCACTCTGTCACCCAGGCTGGTGTGCAGTGGTGTGATCTCAGCTCACTGCAACCTCTGCCTCCCATACTCAAGCAATTCTCCTGCCTCACCCTTCCTGAGTAGCTGGAATTACCGGCACATGCCACCATGCCCAACTAGTTTTTGCATTTTTAGTAGAGACAAGGTTTCACCATGTTGGCCAGGCTGGTCTTGAACTCCTAACGTCAAGAGATCCACCCACCTCAGCCTCCCAAAGTGCTGGGATTATAGGCATGAGCCACCTTGCCTGGCCATGTGTAAATTTTTTTATTAATGGGTACACGATACAAAAAAGTTGTGAGACCACTAGCATAAAGTTCTCTAGCAATTTCAGGAACAGTTATCCAATATAAACCCCAGAGAGCATTCTGAAGAAACAATAATAGCTAATATTCAAGATACTGAAATCTTCATGAACAATAAAAAAGAACATTGATAGGTGAAATCAAGACAAAAAGCATGGGAAACCAGTGCAGGATCAAAGATCAACCAGACATGGATGTTTAGACATTACCTCCAAATTCAGGAGATTAAAACAAGTCTAAGGAACATATACAGTATCACCTACATTGCCGCCACTGCTTAAACTGATATACATGGCTCCACTCTCATTACAAAGAGATAGATGGTGATGCTTTAGTCACTTTCTTAATACAATCATAAGCAATTTAAATAACTATCCTTTTTGATGTTATAGAACAACAGTCACAGTCAACATTCCTTTTGGAAATTGCACTGGTCTGTGAAATCCAAAAGTCTGGGAACTCCTTTAGTACAAACCTTCCACTCTAGAAAAGACCTTAGGTCTCTCTAATTTACTCTAAATCATTCCTGCTTTTATAAGCTTATACTTACTGTCTCCCTAATCCTGGAATATCAAAGCTTCAAATCTTACCAATTTTTGTTTGTTTTTCATTCATGAGATATTTATTAAAATAACACATTTAGGGGAAAAAAATCTATACAATGTATACATCATTACTGAAAAGTGTATTACCATCATACAAAAAAGGATTTTATTTTGGGAAACTTTTCTAATTTATGGCAAGTTTTACTTTCAGAAATAAAACCACAGAACACCACAATCTAATTCAATCTTAAAGGCTAGCATGCTGAGCAAGGAATGTTCTTATTCTTTGTAGGAGGTCCTTCTTTACACTGTCAGGTACCAGGGCTCTGCCTTTTGGAGGGATTTCAGCCACCAAGTCCAACAGTAACGTGTTCTAGTCCTTTTTCTTTAATCACCTCTTTACAGTGTGCCTTCAACTGATCCTTCCAGCCACATCCAATTAATTTAGCTCTCAGCAACTCTTTGAGACGTTCTCTTTCTCCAGTTTCTATCAACTTTCGGTTAATCGCTGCTCTCATCTGCGCATCTTTGTTCATCTTGCTAACCACACTCTTCGGCTGCCCGGACTTAGAAATCTTACCAATTTTTAAAGACTTCATGTCTTATTCATTCAGTTAGTCAGTGAGTCAGTTTACCCAAATATTTACTGAGTATGTAAGTGGAAGGCATCATGCTGAGGGGAACAGAATGAAGGAGAAGAATGTGTGCCAAGATGATTAGCTCATGAACCTTACTCTCAAGGGTTTTTACAAACTATCCTCTTTATCAAGTCTTCAGTTATAGACTGGTTAATAATTTCCTAATCACATTATCTGTTAATAGAATGATGAGGGGCCAGACTATTTTAAATCAGAGCTGCTCTCGAAAATCTAGCACATAGAGGTTACAGTACCCATTACACTGTACAGAATCTCTTAGGGAAGGCTTTCTGGATGAGTCACAGCTTTAAATAGGAAAGAAGGCAATAATAAAGGTCGTACCTTAAGTCAGATCAGGGAAGCAGAGCTTGCTGTCTTCTTAAATCTAAGAACTAATGTCAACAAATCTTCTGATTATTTTATCAAGAAAGAAAATGCTGTAATGATTAATTCTCTTTTAACTAATCTTTTTGATACCTCTAACACCAGAGTGGTTGTTTCTGAATAAAAAGTTGCTTGTTTCTCTTTCTTTTTCATAGCCGTTTTCTCTCTAATCCTTACCCTGCTGAATTTAATTGCCTTGGCAATGCCAAAACAATGTCTGATCCTAATAGGTCAGCATTGATCGCTCTAAACCAATTGGTTCCTTCATTAGCAAGAAAATGAAGTGAAGAGAAAAGGCAGGTGGCTCCTGAACAGGCAGCTGGGCTTTTGCTCCTCTTACAGGGCCTCTCTCTCATTAAACAGTAGCTGATCGATTTGCAACTTGCTCAAAATCCACAAAAACTATTTATCACTTTTGACACAGACCTGTTTTAACAGGCCATACAACTCAAGGTTTGGAGACTACAGACAGTCTATTTGTGGGGCCCATCACATTCTTCCCAGACAGATGTCTCTGAATACATTATGGAGAAAAAAATGTATACACATCATACAAAAGACCACTTTCTGGCAAGACACCAAGTAAAGTCCAGAATGGCTAATCCCAGCTCTGAGTTTCTGGAGTAAAGGCTTCCAAGAGGAGAGTCCTCCTCCCAGAGTCTAGATTCTATGGCACAGATCAGCAAGAGGAAGCAAAGAGGATTAAAAATATCAGTCATCATCACATAGAAACAGGGAAAAACAGAGTCAAAGAGGAAAAGGGAATGCAAAAAAAGAGAAAAAAAAAGCCCACAGAAAAAACACAATATATTCAGACTGTGTTTCTTTGGTTAGTTAGGAAATGACCCAAGAAAGAGAATAGACCAGGAGTTTTGTCAGATGGCCTAGGAACTGCCTCTCTGCTAGAATGGGTGAGTCCCTCATTCCTGGGGCAACAATGACATGACTAGAAACACAGCAACTCCTTTTTAAGCTAGGGAATGCAGCCTAGGAAAAGGGGGTACTACCCTATCTTGACTGGGCATCTACTATCTACCAAGGACCTTGTTAGGTAGTTTATATAAGCTATCTTACTGAACCTGATGACAATCTTATGAAGAAGCTAATTTTATACTCATTTGCCATATTAAAAAGAAAAATTAGGTTCAGAGATATAAAGTAACCTGTCCAATAACATATAGCAAGAAAGAAATGGCAGAATCTAAATGTAGTTCTGATTAATTCCAAAGACGCTGCCCATTTAATGAACTTCTAGGAAGGAAACTGAAAACAAACAAACCCCCCTGCCCCCAAATATAGAGTGAATTTATAAAGCACAAAAATAAAAAAAAATATAAAATAAGATAATTTTTTAAAAATTATTTATTTTGCTCATTAAGACAACAATTGTTTTTTGTTGTTGTTGTTTTTTGTTTTTTTGAGATGGAGTCTTGCTCTATTGCCCAGGCTAGAGTGCAGGGGCACAATCTTGGCTTACTGCAACCTCCGTCTCCCAGGTTGAAGCAATTCTCCTGCCTTAGCCTCCCAAGTAGCTTGGATTACAGGTGCACACCACCATGCCCAGCTAATTTTTGTATTTTTAGTAGAGACAAGGTTTCGCCGTGTTGGCTAGCCTGGTTCTGAACTCTTGACCTCAGGTGATCTGCCCACCTCAGCCTCCCTAAGTGCTGGAATTACAGGCGTGAGCCACCGTGCCCAGCCAAGACAATGATTTTCAAAGAGAATAAACAGAATAGGAAGAACATATAGCCATATTTAAGATTATTGCTTTCATTCTAGGGGTTCTTGCAAATTACCTCTGGGTTCGTACATTCTAAGGGGAGGAGGCAGGGCCAACATTGTCAACAAGTCTCCCTTTTGCTTGCTGCCTTTCCACATAGCTAGCAGAGCTAGAAGAGAACTGGTCTTAGAAACAACGGAAGCCACAATAGTAGGCCAATTTTCTCTTAAATTTCAAATCCAGAAACAGAAAGAACTTATTCAACTTCAATGCCAGTAAGTAATTCCTTGGTTTAACAACAACAAAAAGATCTAAGAAAAACTTTTTACTTCTCATCCTAAGCCACATCATAGTTATTTAATAAAAAGCACTTAGCAGTATGTTGAATTTATTCACCAGTCATTCACAGAACACCTTTCATGATCAAGATACTTGCTTAAGTCTGAATAAACACTGCTATGGTTATTAAAGCCTCTCATTGTAAGTACAAATTATCTGAAATAGTATTACATGTTGACTTACAGGGGAATGTCTGCAATATTTGACAACAAAAATAACCGAAAGGTGAATTTTTGACATAATCAGATGTGCCACTAATGACAGACAGATGGAGGTATGGAGCCTCTCAAAAATCTTCATTCTACTAAAAAAACTTCGGAGAAAGAGAAGAAAGGAGAAAGAGTTATTTAATAGGGGCCTATTATCTGCTGGCACTATATAATATCCTGGGGACACCAAAACGAAAAGATGAGGACACAGTTCTCTAAGAGTTCAGAGTTTAGTAGAAAAGACAGATGTCTGGTCATTCATCCATCCATCCATTCACCCATCCGTCCCTTCCTTCATTTTTCCAACCAACAACTATTTACTGAGAACCTATGATGTGTTACCAAGCACTATGCTGGGTACTGGGAATATAACAATAAACCTTTCCTCATGAAATTAAGAGTCCAGTGGGGAAGTCAGGCCAGAAAACAGGCAAGTATGATAAAATGTAATAAATAATTTAATGATAAAATGTAACAAATACATTTTATCATACTTGCCTGTTTGAGAGGACAAATACAGGGCATTCTAATAGCATAGAATAAGTAGGCCATTGGTGTTGAGGGTGGTGATGGGGTGGGCTGTCCTGTTAAAAAAAAAAAAAAAATGCTTCTCGCAGTAAGACATACCCAGATTGAAACTTGAGGGATAAACAGAAGAAGAGAAACAGAAGAGAAGTTTTTTGTGGTAAGACAGAACAATATGTAGAAACGTCCAGAGACAAGTCAGGGCATGCCAGAGGGGCTAAAAAGGAATTCTACAGGTGCGTCACACAGTGGTAGTCAGCCTCCAAAATGGCACCCAATGGTTGCTTTCTGTTATCCATTCTTCATGTAGTTCCTTCTCATACTAATATCCTATTGGTTACAAAGGTCAGTCCAAAATGATAATATCTGACTTTCAAGTCTAGGGGAAAAAAAAAAAAACAAAAACCAAAACACTGCAGTTTCTGCTTTGCTTTCTCTTGGATCACTTTCTTTGGAGGACAGCAGTCACCATGCTGCAGGGGACACTCCAGCAGCCCTCTGTATAGGACAATGTGGAAAGATCTTATGGCCTCTGCCAATGGCCAGTGTGAACTTGACAACTATGCAAATGGGCCACCTTGAAAAATGAATCTCTTAAGCCTATTCATAACTTCAGATGACCATAGCTTTGGCAGACATCTTGACTTTAATCCTATGAGAGACTGTGATGTAGGTATGAGCTGACAGATGATATAATAAGAAAAGAGAGAGAAAAAGAAAAACAAAAACAAAAGGAAAAGGAACTATGAAGATCCGAATGTTTATTTCTTGCCCCCAAAATTCATACGTTGAAATACTAACCCCCAACAGGACAGAATTAGGAGGTGGGGCCTTTGGGGAGGTGATTAGGTCATGAGTGAGGAGGTCATGAATGAGATTAGTTGCCAGAGAGCCAGGTGTGGTGGTTCACACCTGTAATCCTAATACTTTTGGAGGTTGAGGCGGGAGGAATACTTGAGCCCAAAAGTTAGAGACTAGCCTGAGCAATATAGTGGGACTCTGCCTCTACAAAAAAAGTTGTTTAAGTTAACAGGACGTGTTGGTTTGCACTTGTAGTCCCAGCTACTCAGGTGGCTGAGGTGGAAGGATTGCTTAGACTCAGGAGGTTAAAGGCTAAAATGAGCCGTGATCGTGCCAGCATGTCTCAAAAAAAAAAAAAAAAAAGCCAGAGAAAGGTTGTCTAGCTTTTTTGTCCCTTCCATCACGTGAGGCCACTGCTATAAAGCGCCACCTATAAATCAGTAAACAGCCCTCACCAGATGCCAAAATTGTTGCCACCTGGAAGTTGAATTTGGACTTCTTAGCCTCCATAACTGTGAGAAATAAATTTCTGTTGTTTATAAGCTGCCCAGTTAATAGTATTTGTTAGTAACAGCCTGAACAGACTAAGCAGCGACCTCAAGCCAGAAGCACTCAGCTAAACTACTCTCAAATTCCTAATCCCTAGAAACTGTGAGATAACAAATGCTGACTGTTGTTTTAAGTCACTCTGCTTGGGGTGATCTGTTACACAGCTAAACATAACTAATACACACAGCATTTAAGATGAGAGGAAGGAAGGTGACTGAGGTAAAAAGCTAAAAAGATAGGGTCAGATCAAGTAAAAATTTTAATGAAAGGATATTGGTCTTTATCATGAAAACAATGGGGAGTCACTGGAGGTTTTAAAAGAGGGAAATGACAGATCTACAATTAGCAAAAATATCTGGCTACGTTGTTCTTGTTTGGGAACTGAACTGAAGAAAGATAAAACCAAAACCGAAAAGCTGAGTCAGTGTACTGAAGGTGAACTTACTATGTCTCTAAGAATCCCTCAACCTCCACCAACTTTCACTTTATCGTATATTGAGTCACCCTTCTATCTGTGAACTTGGATAAAATGTCATATTGCTTTCTGAACAGTTGCAAAGGGGTAAGAGGAAGTCAATGGGAAACAGAAAATTAGGAGAAGGCCATGTCTGAACACCCTGCTGTGTGTCTTGCCATGGCCAGCAAGGTAGGGTGCTATACTATACTTTTCCCTCCTTGATTTTCTTTTATCCTTTACCCTCGCCACCTTGGGCTGGAAGTTACCAAAGAAAATGACAGCACTTTAACTCTTGCTTCAGCTCTATGTCCTACAGCTGCGATGTCACCTGTAGTAGTCACTGGCCACAGTTGTCTATTTAGAGGTGGAAATGTGGTTAATCTAGCTGGGTGTGGTGGCTCATGCCTGGAATCCCAGCACTTTGGGAGGCCGAGGTGGGTGGATCATGAGGCCAGGAGATCGGGACCATCCTGGTCAACATGGTAAAACCCCGTCTCTACTAAAAATACCAAAATTAGCTGGGTATGATGGCACGTGCCTGTAATCCCAGCTACTCAGGAGCCTAAGGCAGGAGAATTGCTTGAACCAGGGAGTCGGAAGTTGCGGTGAGCTGAGATCATACCATAGTACTCCAGCCTGGAGACACAGTGTCACTCTGTCTCAAAAAAAAGAAAGAAAGAGAGAAAGAGAGAAAGAGAGAAAGAAAAAGAAAAGAAAAGAAAAGAAAAGAAAGAAAGAAAAAAAAGAAAGAAATGTGGTTAATTAAATTAAGATGAGCTGTAAGTGTAAAGTGGATTTTGAAGACTAGTATTTAAAAAGGAATTTTAAACATATTGCTTTTATCTTGATTAAATGTTGACTTGATACTTTGACTACATTGGTTTAAATAAAATACATCATTAAATTAATTTCCCCTGATTTTTTTTTTTTTTTTTTGAGACAAGGTCTCACTCTGTCATCCAGGCTGGAGTGTAGCGGTACGATCTTGGCTGCAACCTCTGCCCCCTGGGTACAAGTATTCTCGTGCCCCAGCTTCACAAGTAGCTGGGATTATAGGCATGCACCATCACACCCGGCTAATTTTTGTATTTTTAGTAGAGATGGGGTTTGGTCATGTTGGCCAGGCTGGTCTTGAACTCCTGGTCTCAAGTGATTCACCCACCTTGGCCTCCCAAAGTGCCGGGATTACAGGTGTGAGCCTCTGCACCACCTCAGTGGCTACTAGAAAATTTAAAATAACACAATATTTCTATTAAACAGCACTGTTCTAGAGGACCTGGAATAAGACAGTACACAAGTTAAGCAAGAAAAGGGCAACCAGTTATTGCAATGTAGATGTGGAAAAGAAGACTGAAAAAGAACTGAAGGACAAATCACTGCCAAATAGAAATGACTGGCTGTGGAAGAGGGGAGGAATGAAAGATGATGCCCAGCTTTGTGTATGGGACAACTCACTGAAATGAGAACTTCGGAAGACGAACATGCTGGAAGGTAGGATTCGTTATCTTAAGGCATTCTGTTGTGAATTTCGGGTGCCTGTGCATCACTCTGGTGAAGCTATGCAGTGGCCATATTTCAGCATGCTAACCACAAGCACAGGAGAGAGAACTAGGCAGGAGACGAAGATGGGTTATTAACAGATGCCACGCGAGCTCATGAAATTGCTAAGAAAGGGTGTGCAGAATAAGAAAAGTGGAGGACATAGACAAGCACATTAAAAATATCATTCTAGATTGTGATAGGTGTTACACAGAAAATAGAGCAGAATCTCAAGATAGTGAGTGATGGGATAGGGTCGAGTGGTTAAAATTGGGAATAAATGAGATGGGAGCAAGGAAGTACACTGGACAAAAAGCACATTCTTTGTGGAGGAAACATCAAGTGCAAATGCCAAGAATTATAAACAGCCTGACAGGTTTATGGAAGGGGCAGGAGTCTGGTGCTATTGGAATATATAATAGAGTAGGAGGCATGCAACAGGAGAAACTGCATGGGCACAGAGTGGGCAGATCACAAAAGGCTCTGCATTGTAAGCTGTGGATCTGGACTTTGCCATAGACAAAGAGGAGCCCTGAGAAGTTTTAGTAGAGGAGTGACATGACTTCATTTGATTTTTACAACTTTCTTCAAGGTACATATTCCTAACTACAAGGAACCCTACTCACTTGGTTCTTACATATCATTGGGTTCCATGGAGGACAATTTTAAAAATACTATATTAAATGACTTCTCTAGGCTTTAAACCTAAACGGTCTATGGTTAAAAGATCAGTGAGAGAAATATAAAATTGTACTTGTGGCCAGGCGCAGTGGCTCATGCCTGTAATCCCAGCACTTTGGGAGGCCGAGGCGGGTGGATCACCTGAGGTTGGGAGTTTGAGACCAGCCTGATCAACATGGAGAAACCCCATCTCTACTAAAAATACAAAATTAGCTGGGCATGGTGGCGCATACCTGTAATCCCAGCTTCTAGGGAGGCCGAGGCAGGAGAATTGCTTGACCCCGGGAAGCAGAGGTTGCAGTGCACCAATATTGCGCCATTGCACTCCACCCTGGGTGACAAGAGCAAAACTCCATCTCAAAAAATAAATTAATAAAATAAAATGAAATTGTACTTGTGCTAGGTTCACAAGTCTCTCTTCTCTGTCCTTCCCAATCCTCCCCTCATTCACACTCAGATAACTGAGTACACAGCAAGCCTGAATGTTAGGAATATGAGGCCCTACCAAGGAATCAATGTCACATATTCAGATAAAAATACATGGGAAGGAGGAAGTAAATACCCTCCTGAGGGCCATCATTAAACCATCCAAACTAAAAAGAGACAATACAAGTCACAGCCTGATTATTCTGCAATGGCCTCATCCAGGCCCCTTCACCATCCTCTGTCTACCTGCTCATTTGCTCTTAATGATTCCATTGCCCACTCACCCTCCCCTCATAGGGACCCAGGTCCAGAAAAGAAGGAAACCCCCAAAGAAGTTAGCTACGAAAACAAAAGAAAAGAAAATTAGCTAATGGCTAAAACAGAGTTTAACATTATCTGTTGATTCCAACTTTATTTCAACAAAGCACTTACCATTTTTCCCTAAATTATTCTCACACTCATTTAAAAATGTAACTATTTAATTTGTGGCTAGAAGTAACTTCTGGAGATACACACTCCCTGCCCTCAGTTTAGAGCCTTTTGCCATCACACTACTTTCATTTCATACTGGGATTTCTAAGATGAAACATTTCCTAACACTAAGAGGGGGAAATAATTTGTTTTACTAGGAAAAAGTTTGTTTTTAAAATAAATGATGTTCAGGAATAGCTTTCAACAGTGTTCCTTACGATACAATAGCAGGTCCTGTGGTAAGAAGAATTTGCAAACACCTTGCAAAAACACTGAGAAATGACTGTGTCTCAACAGTCAAATGAGTTTTTGAACAAAAACTAAATTAAATCCATTATGAAAAGCTTTTCAATGGACTACATCTAAATCCCACTGACTTCTTAATCTTTCTAGACTTTAATATAATGCACCTAACACTACTTAGATTTAGAATATTTAGGATATCTGGAAGTAAATCTCTAAATCTTAAAACTGTCTACTAGTTTAACTATAAATACTATACATGTATAATCACATGAAAGGCAACAGTGCAAGTGAAAGAATGCTGGACTTGGGAGCATGAAGACTTTTGCTTCTGCTGTTTTCTACTCATTGTATGAATTGTGGCAGCTTACTTAAACTTCCTTTGTAAGTGTCAGTTTACCTGTCAATAAAATGAGGTTACCAGTAAATAATAAATGAATTCCCTATATAGGTTCACCAGCAAGGATTCGTCACTGTAAAATGAAGACAGAAGTTAGCATTAAATGAGAATAATTCATTGTAACATACATAGTAGTTTAATGCCTGTCACCTAATAAGTGTTCAGCAAATGTTAACTACACATATTCTATTCTTTAAAAGAATCCCAAGGAAGACTACGACTGGCTTTGCATATTGGTTCCAATATATTTGAAATTATAACAAGAAGATGTTCTTTAAAATTGTTAATATAATCAATACACAAAAATCAATTGTATTTCTACATATGAGCAATGAAAAAATAAAAATACAAATAAGAAAACATTTTCATCGACAATCGCATCAAAAAGAATAAAATGGGAGGGCACAGTGGCTCACGCCTGTAATCCCAGCACTTTGAGAGGCCGAGGTGGGTAGATCACAAGGTCAAGAGATCGAGACCATCCTGGCCAACATGGTGAAACCCTGTTTTTATTAAAAATACAAAAATTAGTTGGGCACGGTGGTGCGTGCTACTCAAGAGGCTGAGGCAGGAGAAACACTTGACTGGGAGTCGGAGGTTGCGGTGAGCCGAGATCACGCCACTGCACTCCAGCCTGGGTAACAGAGTGAGACTGCATCTCAAAAAAATAAAAAGAATAAAATATTTAGAAACATATTTAGGAAATATGTAAGACTAGTACCTTGAAAACTATAAAGTATTGTTGAAAGAAATCCTAACTAAATGGAAGGACATTCTGTGTTCATGAATTAAATGATTTAATATGTTAAGGTGGCAGTATTTCCCAAAGTGATCCATAGATTCAATTCAATCTATTTCAAAATCCCAACATGCTCACTGGGCGCAGTGGCACATGCCTGTAATCCCAGCATTTTGGGAGGCTGAGGTGGGTGGATAACGAGGTCAGGAGTTTGAGACCAGCCTGACCAACATGATAAAACCCTGTCTCTACTAAAAATACAAAAATTAGGCACGGTAGTATGCGCCTGTAATCCCAGCTACTTGGGAGGCTGAGGGAGGGGAATCGCTTGAACCTGCGTGGCGAAGGTTGCAGTGAGCCAAGATCATGCCATTGCACTTCAGCCTGGGCGACAGAGCAAGACTCTGTCTCAAAAAAAAAAAAAAAAAAAAAAAAAAATCCCAACACGCTTATTTGTAGAAATTGACAACCTGAACCCAGAATAGCTAAAACAATCCCCCATCCTCAAAATAAGTAGAAGACTCACAGTTCCTGATTAGAAAACATATGACAAACCACAGTAATCAAGACAGTGTAACACTGGCCTAAGCATAGACATATAAACCAATAGAATAAAATTGAGACTACAGAACTAAACCCAAATATCTATGGTCAACTGATTTTTAACAAGGTTGCCAAGGAAATTCAGAGGGGAAAATAGTCTTTTCAACAAATGTTTCTGAGACAACTGGATATCCACATACAAAAGAATGAATTTAGACTCTTACCTCATACCATATATAAAAAGTAACTCATAATAGATCAAAGACCTAAACCTAAGAGCTAAAACTATAAAACTTTTAGAAGGAAATATAAGTGTATATTATTATAACCTTAGATTAAGCAATGGTTTCTTAGCACTGAAACATAAATCGACCAGACTTGGTGGCTCATGCCTATCACCCCAGCACTTTGGGAGGCCAAGGAGGGAGGATTGCTTGAGCTCAGGAGTTCGCAACCAGTGCGGGTACCATAGTGAGATTCCATCTCCACTAAAATTAGAAAAATACATTAGCTGGACATGGTGGTGTGTACCTTTCATCCCAGCTACTCTGCTGGTTAAGGTGGGAGAATCACTTAAGCCTGGGACACAGAGACTGCAGTGAGCTATCATGGTACCACTGCACTCCAACCTGGGTACTAGAGTGAAACCCTGTCTCAGAAAAGGAAATAAAAGGGGAACGGGGAAATATATAAAATATAAATATGAATATAGATATCTTCTATAATATATAAACATATAAATAGATACATAAATTATAACTATATATAAATATGTAGATATATCTTAAAACCCAACAATTAAAGAAACAAGTAATCCAATTAAACAATGGGCACATAAAGAAAAACCAACTCAATTTAAAAAGGGGTAAAGAATCTGGATAAGACATTTTCCAGAAAAACAAAAACAAAAACATAAATACCCAATAAGCACATAAAAAGACACTCAGTGTCATTAGCCATCAGGTAATACAAATCAAAACCACAATTGATATATTCACAAGGAAGGCTATAATCAAAAATGCCTGGTAACAACAATGAGTGTTGATGAGGATGTTGAGAAATTAGAACCATTCCCTACTGCTAGTGGGAATGTAAAATGGAAAACAATGTGGCAGATCCTCAAAAAATTAATAGAATTTCCATATGGCCCAGCAATTCTACTCCTAGTTATGTACGCAACGAATCTGAAAACATATGTCCATACAAGGCCATGTACATGAATGTGTAGTATTATTCATAGCGGCCAAAAGATTAAAATGGGCCAAATATCCATCGACTGATGGCTACATAAAATATTGTATTTTCATACAATGGAACATTATATGAAATGAAATACTTATATATGCTATAACACAGATGAACCTTGAGAAGATTATGTGAAGTAAAATAAGCCAGACACAAAAAGCCACATCCTGTATGACTCTATTTACATGAAATGTCCAGAATACACAAATCCATAAAGACACAAAGTATATTAGTTAGTGGTGGCCAGGGGATGGGGGGAGAAGGAATTGGGAAGTGACTGCTTATGGGTACAGGGTTTCTTTTTGGGGTGATATAAATGTTAGTGGTGACAGATGCACAACCTTCTGAATATTCTAAAGACTACTTAATTGTACACCTTGTGAATTTATGACATATTAACCATATCTCAATGTTTAAAATTCCCAAACAAGTGGCTAATATGAATCCATTTCTTCAGCACACTAGCCCATTTTATTTCCTCAGCAGTCTTAGGAAACAGTACTCTTCATTTACCATAGCATGATTTTGTGAGTCTAGTATCTTTAAACAGTAGTAGACTCAGTTAGGTAACCTTACTTGATAAAGAAGTAGAATAGACAAATTTGCACTTTATCTGACACAGTTCCAAAATAGAGGATGCATTCATTACTGACAGCACAGCTAGGACAATAGAAGAACCACACATTTAAAAACTGAAAGCTTCTGCCCTGAGCAAGTTAATAAAAAAACAAAGCCTCAAACTGCTAACTATACATCCCTGAGCCTGCCTGGCATGCATGAGATCTCATTCTGCCAAAAACCAAATTCAAAACAAATACCAAGATTCTAGGGAGGGCAAAGCACTTCTGGTTGTTACTACAGATAAGGGATAAACAGATGTGTTTCATTCTGGGATTGTTATTATCAAATTGGTCCTGGACAGAGGAGGATAAAATTAGGACAGTTTAACTCCAGGTGAAAAGGTACAGCTCAGTTCCAGAGTGACCCCCTTGAAATACTTACTACTTCAATTATTTGTCAGAAAAGAGGCAAATTCAGAAATCTCTTCAGGTAAGAGACTTAGCCCTTTTCAGTGTCGTAGAATTCATACTGGGAAGAGGCTGAGGTAGGAAATATTACTGTAATCACTGAGGCTTTTAGTGCTTATTGTCAATAATTATGAAGCAATCCTTGTCTGAGTCATACTTCGAAACAATCAGGAGAAATCAAAGCCACAATGTGAGAGTTTCAGGAACAAATAAAAAACTTGACTGATGGTTATGGCTTTGAGGTGTGCAATTCTGGGAACATACCATGATCTCTGGCTTCTGTCCAGAGTGCTAAATAGACAATCTATCTGAGGAAGGTCCTGACCCTCACAACTGACCTGGGCAGGTCTGTGACTACATGTGTATGACTTGCTTTGAATCTGATACCCTGTAAGACACGTGAAGAAAATTTGGAAACTGGCAGAACAGTTAAAAAAGAAAATCAATTGGACAGTCATTGTAAGGCTTCTGTCAACTTCTGGTTTCTTGCCATAGAGAGTAATGATTCCTGCCAGTCACTTAGAAAAAGAATAGCTTCTAGAAAAGCCAAATTGCTATGACCTAAAAACAGCAACTCTGCATCAGCACATAAAAACTTATAGAAGGTTGGAAGTCTGAAAAATCAGATTCATATTCAGAAATTTAATCTCTCCTCCAATATTGAAGCTATAATGAGAAATAAGCTCCTGCAAAAACACATATTAATCATTTTATTGGTTCTGTTGTTTAAAAAAACTCCAATAACACACAGCTAGTGTTACATTCTCAGTGCAAATGATAGTGGTTTTGTGATGGCAAAACCTCAAATTATTTTATCCAGATGTGTTCTATAATTTTTTTAAACTATTCTCAAACAAGAAGTCAATGCAATCAAGAAAAGTAGCCATAAAGCCTATTTGAGTTCCCATACTAATCACAGATATTCTAGTGGTCTAAATATTCTAGTGATAAACAACTCAGCACCTAGAATAATTCTCCATGTCAGCTGTGCACAACAGTTACAAATGAAATTTTGAAAAAGTCTCTGGGGGAGTAAATTTTGAAGAAGTCTTTGTGAAGATGCTGCGGGGAGGGGCAGTGAATGTAGGTGTTTCAGAGATCAACAACAGTGGAGAGAATGTTAAAGAGCTAAGGTGTCAGCAGAGACATGTATTGGTAAGCTACTATTCAAGTGGGCTCAATTTTAGGCCTCTAAACCCAAAACCTGAGCTTAGATCCCACACACGTTCCTGCGTCCTTAGGTAAAAGGCAGGGGAAGATAAGGAAAGAAATTCTTCACAACTCTGTGGGAGAGGGAACTAGCACCTTCTTATAAATCATTGGCTCCTACACAGATCTAACATTTTAGAGTCTCAGAAAAGAGTAACCATAAGGAGCATCAGCATAGGCCAAAGGCAAAATTCTTTGCCAAGCTGTAAGTGCTGTTGAGATTCTGATCTACAGCTTGAGAATTGATTGTTTTTTTTGTTTTGTTTTGTTTTGTTTTAAGTCTCTAAATTCTACTGCCTATCAGCAAGTTTAAGCAAGCCCCACATCACACTGTATAGGAATATACATACATTACCATTCCATTAAATGTCTTGTCAGAATTCGTACTTGGAAAAGACCTCTTAGATTAGGGAATTACATTTTCATTTACAGTAAGGACTTGGCATTCCCAATTCCCAGTGGTAGTACTAGAAGAATTGGAAAAATATTTTCTGATACTCTCTCAAAAACAATGTCAGAAGATTAAAAGACTAGTCCTAGATACGCAATCTCAATAAGAAGAATTACATTGGGGGAAATTACAGTTCCTACAGGTATCATATCATCGGAAATTGATAATTGCGTTGGTGAGGGAGGTAGGACAAAGTACTTTACTATTATGATTTCTTTTCTTTTTAGAGTCGGGGTTTCACCACATTGGCCAGGCTGGTCTTGAACTCCTGACCTCAGGTTATCTGCCTGCCTCGGCCTCCCAAAGTGCTGGGATTACAGGCGTGAGCCACCATGTCCAGCCTATTATGATTTTTTAATGCGGATCACGCTTTACGGCCCAGGCTGGAGTGCAGTGCCTATTCACAGACATGATCACAGTACACCACAGCCTCAAACTCCTCTTAAACTCCTGGGCTCTAGCAATCCTCCTGCTTCAGCCTCCTCAGTAGCTGGATCTATAAGTGAGTACCACTATGCCTGACTAGAATTAAAACCAAGCTCAGGGAAGCTCAATGACCAGTCTGCAAAGAAGGATTCACATGGTTAGTAAGCAGCAGAACCAGGTCTGGAAGCGAAGTCTTTAGAGTTCAAATTCCTTGTTCTGTTTCCACTACCTGGCTGTCTTTTGTAAACAAACATGCATGCGTAAGAAGAATGGGAGGCAGAGATGGGAGTGAACAAGAAGAAAGCAGAATAAAAATCTATGTTGCACCTGAGTATTTCTCAAATAGACTTTAATTTTAATTTTCCTACAGGTTTGGAAAAGTATTTGATGACTACATTTTAACTGTTTAAATTTTATTTTCCTTTCAATTCCAACTTGCAACACATCTGTTGATAACATATAAAATGAAATTGCCAGAGAATAAGCAATGAGTTGTTTTCAATAAATTCCAACTTTTGTGCCCAGTCCAATTCAAATGGCAGCTTTCAGAATGAGCACAAATTTAAAGACCATTTCAGAGAAATAAAAGAGGACGCTCTTTCAGTAGGGAATCACTTTTGAGTTTTGGTTCTTGAAATGTTATGTTCAAGACCAATGAATTATCCAGTACACTTGTGCACAAACCTGGCTATGCCCGGATCAGGATGAGAAGCAGACTAGCCACAGTTCTTCCTGTATGCAACCTGTAGCAGCCCCTTGCAGAGTTTGGCTGGGGTTCTGAAGAATTCTAGTCATGTATTTAATAAAAGCCATTTTCCCAATGTGCTAGACTTCAGTTCTAACTTAGAAAAGGGGAGCTAAGTTGGGTGAAGTTAAATGTGGGGGAGGCTGGGCGTTGTGGCTCACGCCTATACTACCAGCACTTTGGGAGGCCAAGGCAGGTGGATCACCTGAGGTCAGGAGTTCAAGACTAGCCTGGTCAACATGGTGAAGCCCCATCTCTACTAAATATACAAAAATTAGCTGGGCCTGGTGGTGGGTGCCTGTAATCCCAGCTACTTGGGAGGCTGAGGCAGGAGAATCGCTTGAACCTTGGAGGTACAGGTTACAGCGAGCTGAGACAGAGTGCCATTGCACTCCGGCCTGGGCAACAGAAGCGAAACTGTGTCTCAAAAAAAAAGTTAAATGTGGGGAAATATGCAAGACAAAATCAGTTAAGTGACTGCTTTCAATAAAACCAAACTATTGCATTTTCCAAGGGTATTTTCACAATGTTTTTCTATATTCATGACTATAAACATGATCAATACTAAATCCTGAAATAGCTATGGAAATAATTATCAAAACTGGATTTAATTAGAAGACGAACAAAATCCATCATGCTTGCCTTCCCATCCAGATAAATTAAAGAATTCCTGCATTTAAGGTCCTCAATGAACCAATTCTGCTGTATAATGAGATGAAAAGAAAGTTGTTTTTTGCTTTCTTTCTGGAGATCATGTATTTATTTTTCCTAAAAACGGAATCCCAATGAAACAGCTGATACAGAACTTAAAATTAAGCCATTTTACTTACTAACACTTGATGGACATGATTTAAAATCATGGCATTAACAAAGCATGGTGGGTGCCTGTAATCTCAATACTTTGAGAAAGTGAGGCAGGAGGATCACATGAGTCCTGCAGTTCGAGATCAGCTTGGGCAACATAGTGAGACCCTATCTCAAAATAAAATAGAAAAATTCGCCAGGTGTAGTGGCATACACCTGCAGTCCCAGTTACTTGGGAAGCTGAGGCAGGAGGATCACTTGTGCCCACGAGTTCAAGGCTATAATTGTGCCACTGCACTCCAGCAACAGAGCAAGATCCTGTCTCTAAACAAAACAAAACAAACAAAACCAAAAAAACAGTTCTCACATTCTCTTACTTCCCTTTGCCCAGTACTCTGACATTCAAAGGTTAAATACACTGAAGAGAATCCAAAAAGAATCCAAAGCTTTGTGATATGGAGAGGGGATGAACCCACCAATGTTTGTTTTTCCGTTGACGGGGCTGAAATGATTCCCAGACTGCCACACTGACGCCTTAGCCCTATATCAAGAGATATAGTTGTAAGGGTCACTACATTTGCATGTTGGCTTAACAAGAAAAATCCCCCAAAAACCATTCAACATGCAAACTATAAATACTCCAAAGTAAAGAGCTGCTGTGTAAAATCAACAGAAAAAGAAAGAGATGTATGCAAAGAGGGAACACCTTTTATTATTTCCCAAGCCTTACCAACAATAGGCTTCCAAATTAATTTGTCTTTACCCCTCTTTGTCTGAAAAACTAAAGCTAAAAGCAGTAGCATTTCTACCACCCCTCCTTCACCCAGTCCATTCTCAGGAAACACGGAGCCCATAGGAAGTATCCAAAGGGAAAGTGATACGAAATTCTAATGCTTAGGTACTACTTTAGGTACCAATGCTATAGAAAAAGACCAAAGAAAAATGATTGGTGGGCCAGGCATAGTGGCTCATGCCTGTAATCCTAGCACTTTGGGAGGCCTAGGCCGGGCGGATCACCTGAGGCCAGGAGTTTGAGACCAGCCAGGTCAATATGGTGAAATCCTGTCTCTATTAAAAATGCAAAAATTAGTCAGGGCGTGGTGGCAGGTGCCCGTGATCCCAGCTACTTGGGAGGCGGAGGCAGGAGAATTGCCTGAACTAGGGAGGTGGAGGTTGCAGTGAGCCAACATCACATCGCTGCAGTCCAGGCTGGGTGACAGAGACTCCATCTCGAAACAAAACAAAATCCAAGAGAAGTAATTTGTAGCCTAGAACATAATGTAAATTAATTCCTTAAGCTAGCTTAATCTGCATACTTTTCTGAGATATTCTATAAGGGCTTAATAAGTGTCCATTAGTTCTGAAATGGAAGATAAGATGTAACATAGAGTAGCCTGCAGTTTTAAAAAAAACTTATTTCTAATTTACATGTCTAAAATTCAAGAGAACAAATGTTTATAAACTCCTGTTTACTGATTAAGGATTTCTTGAAGAGGCCATTCTAAAATATGTGACCTTATGGGTGGTTGTACATGTGTGTAATTTTCTGAGTATAAAACCAAAAAACAAGGCATAATTCAAACTAATTCATCCAGTCAGTCATCTCCCTAGCATGAACTGAATTCTGTAATCATTTTCTAGAGCTAAACCATAAAATTTTCTGGGTTATAGCGTATCAATGAGTTTTTATTTTAAAAAATCATCATAGCCGGGCGTGGTGGCTCAAGCCTGTAATCCCAGCACTTCGGGAGGCTGAGGCGGGTGGATCACGAGGTCAAGAGATCGAGACCATCCTGGTCAACATGGTGAAACCCCGTCTCTACTAAAAATACAAAAAATTAGCTGGACATGGTGGCGCGTGCCTGTAGTCCCAGCTACTCAGGAGGCTGAGGCAGGAGAATTGCCTGAACCCAGGAGGCGGAGGTTGCGGTGAGCCGAGATCGCGCCATTGCACTCCAGCCTGGGTAACGAGCGAAACTCCGTCTCAAAAAAAAAAATCATCACTCCACTTGCTCAAAGAAATGAATGGCTTAAACAATATCAAGGGTTTTTATTTGAATATTTTTACATAGTTGAGAAAATCCAAAACATCTACCTTTTTATCTTAGAATTAGAAATAAAAATCTAGTTGGCCACGCATGGAGGCCTCACACCTGTAATTCCAGCACTTTGGGAGGCTGAGGTGGCAGGATCACTTGAGCCCAGGAATTTGAGACCAGCCTGGGCAACTCAGTGAGACCCTCACATCTACAAAAAAATTAAAAATTAGCCAAGCATGGTGGCATGTACCTGTAGTCTCTGCTACTTAGGAGGCTGAGGTGGGAAGATCACTTGAGCCCAGGAGGCTGAGGCTGCAGTGAGCCATGATCATACCACTGCACTCAAGCCTGGGCAACCAAGAGAGACCTTGTCTCAAAAAAGACAAAAAAAAAAAGAAAAGGAAAAAAATGTCAATAGAACAATCTCAAAAACTTAGCATTTTTTTATTCCATGAAACTAAAGAATTGTGCAATGCAAGATTTTTAAATGAACAGCTCTAAAATTACCGTCATTTATAAGAAAACATGAAAATGCTCCATGGTCATATATCAACTATGAATTAAACATCTTCAGTGAGGAAGTTCCTTAGAGAATAATATTGAATGATTAGTGATGCAACAGTGTACAACAGTGAAAATGTGAAGTCATGAGGGCTGGGCACAGTGGCTAATGCCTATAATCCCAACATTTTGGGAGGCTGAGGTGGGAGGATCACTTGAGCCAGGGAATTCAAGACCAGCCTGGGTAATATAGTGAAACCTTGAATCTATAAAAAAATAATTTAAGCCAGGCATAGTGGCTCACACCTGTAATCCCAGCACTTTGTGAGGCCAAGGCAGGTGGATCACCTGAGGTCAGGAGTTCAACACCAGCCTGGCCAACATGGTAAAACCCCATCTCTACTAAAAATACAAAAATTAGCCAGGTGTGGTGGCATGTGCCTGTAGTCCCAGCTATTCAGGAAGCTGAGACATGAGAATCGCCTAAACCCAGGAGGCAGAGGTTGCAGTGAGCTGCAATCAGGCCACTGCACTCCAGACTGGGCGACAGAGCAAGACTGCCTAAAAAAAAAAAAAAATCACAGTTGCAAAATTTGTAAACTGCCTTAGAAATTCCCAGTCTAGCCTACTGTATATAGTCAAGTATGATGAGTAGGTGCAACCCCGAGGGTGACTTTCACATAAGTGGTACTTATTGGAACTGTTCAATGTGTTGGCCCTGCTACCAGGTGCCTACCCTTTGGAAATCATTTCTTCCTACCAAACTCTTTTTTTGATTGAAATTAAGTTTAGTCCTCTGTCTCCAACCTTTCCTTCTCTCCTTCCTTCCTTCTTTTTTCTTAACTATGCCCTCGGGGAGGACAATAGCATCCGTCTTTTAAAAAGTATTCTTGCGCCGGGCGCGGTGGCTCAAGCCTGTAATCCCAGCACTTTGGGAGGCCGAGGCGGGTGGATCACGAGGTCGAGAGATCAAGACCATCCTGGTCAACATGGTGAAACCCCGTCTCTACTAAAGGTGCAAAAAATTAGCTGGGCATGGTGGCGCGTGCCTGTAATCCCAGCTACTCAGGAGGCTGAGGCAGGAGAATTGCTTGAACCCAGGAGGCGGAGATCACACTACCGAGACAGCTCAGCTCAGTGGTTCCATACCTGTTCCAGCATGAAGACCCCATCTTCCCTCTGGAAATGTTGGCAGCCCTGCCAATGAAAGAAGCTGTTATTTGGCCGGGTGCGGCCAAATAACTGTAATCCCAGCACTTTGGGAGGCCGAGGCAGGTGGATCACAAGGTCGAGAGATCGAGACCATCCTGGTCAACATGGCGAAACCCCGTCTCTACTAAAAATACAAAACATTAGCTGGGCATGGTGGTGCGTGCCTGTAATCCCAGCTACTCAGGAGGCTGAGGCAGGAGAATCGCCTGAACCCAGGAGGCGGAGGTTGCGGTGAGCCGAGATCGCGCCACTGCACTCCAGCCTGGGTAACAAGAGCGAAACTCCGTCTCAAAAAAAAAAAAAGTATTCTTGCCCAAACCTAGACTCCTCTTCAGTGGTGTGGCTTAACTAGGAAAGACAAGCTGAAATGTCCACGTAGGTGGCATGGGAACTGGAAAGGGACAGACTGGAGAACATATGCTTATACTCAGTACAGTGAGGCAGCGGGGGCTGTGGATCTGATGTTGAGAAAGTTTCCTATTTTTCAAGAGCAGCTGATGATTTGGATATTTTTATGAGAAATTTCCCAATTTTTAAGAGCTAACATCCAATTTTGATTTCCTTATACTGTATAGGCCAAACAAAAATGCCACTGTTTAGACCTCTAGTTTGTCAGGCCTGTTTTAAATCTTTTCTCAGCAGGCTTATTCTTAACCAATTAATCATCTAGGTTGCTCTTCAGTAACTGGTTGACCAGCCATTATCATCACTTTCAGAACACAGAGCTCAAAAAGGGACATAATTTTCTAAGAATGTGATGTGACTGGTGCACAGTATGACATCTCTGTTTCGCATGTCATCTTCCTGTACAAGCATTCTAGGACCTCACGGTTTTTTTAAAGAGCAGTATATCCCATCCTATGCTGGAACTTGCCCACAGTCACACAATTATTATTTTTTAAAGACAGCATTCTAATTAGAAAGCAATTCCTTTGATGCCTGGTTCAGTCCTTCTGTCTCACTGACCTACTGTGTAACCTTCAAGTTCCCCATCCATGAAATGAGAATAATAATCCATGGCTGGGCATGGTGGCTCACGCCTGTAATCCCAGCACTTTGGGAGGCCAAGGAGGGTGGATCATGAGGTCAAGAGATCGAGACCATCCTGGGGCGAAACCAACAAGGTGAAACCCCATCTCTACTAAAAAATACAAAAATTAGCTGCGCATGGTGGCGCGCGTCTGTAGTCCCAGCTACGCAGGAGGCTGAGGCAGGAGAACTGTTTGAACTGGGGCGGTGGAGGTTGCAGTGAGCCGAGATTATGCCACTGCACTGCCTGGTGCCTGGCAACAGAGCCAGACTCTATCTCAAAAAAATACATATATAATCATAATAGTCCATAAATGGTTGTAATAACGTGTCTATTGATGGGCTTTTTGGTGAAGATTGAATGATTTGTTATGTGTAAAGTGTTCTGCACAATGTCTGGCACCCACAAAGTGACAAGTGCTGTTATTGTAGCTATTATGCAGCAATGTGCACATTTAAAATAGTTTAGAGAATCCCTAAAAGTTTCATAGAAGTTTACGTGTTACATTTATTACGTTACCTTTATGTTTGCAGACTATCACTAAAAGAAACAGCACGGGCAAAATTCGCCATTTGCAAAAACAAAATCATTGCTATTCAGTGCCTTGTGCTTGTCAAGGTGCTTATTTCAAGTGGATTACTTGATAATACGTTGTAATACTCTCCCTGCTACCTGGAATAGGAAGACATCCATAACTAGGGGTCATTTAGAAGGTATTCTCTCATTCTTACAGCTGTCTTTTGTGTTCTATGGCATCTCAAACACAGTAGCTAATAGTAGCTCTCCCAATAAATTTTACTCATTCTTTGAATAATGAAGGACGTAAGTCACAAGGTCCTGATGATTTGAATTCATCATGTTCCCCCAAACCATATATTACTTTTTAAAAACAACCACCAAAATGACCCTTTTCTCCCTCTGGCTACGGCCCTTTCTCTCTCTCTTTTTTTTTTTCCTTCACATCAATCTCCACTTTCTTTCTTCCCATTTATTCCTCAGCATGCTGCCATTGGTCTTCCGCCTCCACTACTCCATGGGATCTGTTCAGATATTTTTCAGCCCTGCTGGCTGCTGTGCACTCTTAATGTGACTGACGACACCTTTCTCCTGTGACATCACTCTTTCTTTTTTTTCCTTCCTGCCTCTCCTATGCTCTTCATCAATATCCCTCTCTTTTATGCATGGTCCGCTCCCTTTATGCTGTCCCATAAACATGGGTGCTATTTAAGAGTCGTGCCTGGCTTTCTCCTTTTACTTTATATACCTGACCTAGGTATCTCATCTATATCATGATTTTAGGTATTCTCCTTAAGTTACTAACACCCAAATTAGTAATTACTAAGCTCCAGAACCACACTTTCAATTGCCTACTAGACACTTCCCCTAAAAGGTTCTACAGGTACTTTAAACCCTAAACATCCAAAATAAAAGTTAACATCTCAATGCTCCCACTCTAAATTGCTTTTTTTTTCCCCTTTCCAACTTAGCAAATGGCATCATTATCAACATAGGCATAGCTTATGAAGACATACCTTTTGTAGGAAGCATAATGACCCTCCCCAAACATGTCCATGTCCTACTCCCCAGAATCTGTGAGTATATTAGATTATATGGTAAAGAGAATTAAAGTTGTAGATGGAATTAAAGTTGCTAATCAGTTGACTTTTAAATGGGGAGATTTTTTACCCTGGATTATCTGGGTGGGAACAATGGAATCACAAAGGCCTTTAAAAGTGGAAGAGGACAGCAGAGATTGCTAGCTTTGAAGAGGGAAGGGAGCCATAAATAAAGGAACATGGACAGCCTCTAGAATTTGGAAATGGAGAGAAAATGGTTTCTCCCTTAGAGCCTCCAGAAAGGAATGCAGTCCTGACACCTTGATTTTAGCCCAGTGAGACCCATTTTGGAATTCTGACTTCCAGAACTCCAAGATAATTATTTCATGTTGTTTTAAGCCACAAGTTTGTGGTAATTTGTTACAGCAGCAATAGGAAACTAATACAGCAACCAAGGCAGAAGGTGGAGAGTTATCCTCTACTTCTATTCAATTTCTCTCTAAGCATTGTGGCAATTATTACCTAAATAACTTTCAAATCCAATTCCTCTTCTTCTTCTTCACCCCATTACTGCAACGTGACACTATTTTATTTAGACTATCACAACCTCCTACTGGTTGTCTTTAGTTTTGCACTCCCGTCTAGCTCCATTCCTATCCATTGATCCTCTATTCTTGCTAGGCTGCCCAGGCTGGAGTGCTTTAAAAAAAAATTCTGCCCCACTCTTATTCCTTTAAATGACTCCTCACCGACTTCGGGATCAAGTGCAAATACCCTAACGGAGCCTATCGAGTCTTGCCAGAGCCAGAGAAGTTGGCTAGAACCAGACAGATTGGTTAGATGTAGCATCAAAACATTGCTGAGGCACTATACATTGCTAGAAATGTACAGAAAGAGAGGAAAATTACACCTAGCAGAATTCCATAGTACCAAGTACTCCATGAGACTGGAGGAAAACACTCCTAATTAGCCACTGGGAGGTGGGTGGGGTAGGGTAGGATGGAATGAAAGCCCCAGAGAGATTCCTCAGTGGCACAGATAGATGTCTGTCGAGTGTTGAGTTGTAGATACCTGGGATAACAGGCATGAGCTACCCTACCTACCCTAACCTCTTTATTTGTAAGGGTAGCTCCTAAGAGGTAGTGCTGTAGTCAGCTCTGTGGAGGAGTCAGGTGTCCCCCTCTGTACTGTTACATTGCCTGGGGCCACTCTCTAATGTCACACTTATCTTGCTCACATCTTTCAGTCTCTGTATTTAACTACAAAACATGGCTGAGGAGGCTCTGCACTTTGGGACACAGTCACCAAAGGGTTCAGTCCTTGTCCTTTCCAGCCCTCAGTATCTCTTAAGTACTATTAAATAACATTTCCAGAAAGGGTGTCAAATTACTGGTCTGTCCAAGATCTGGAAACTACATTGCTCTATGTGTGACGTGCAGGTCCCATCCTTTCCCCATAAACCTTGTGGTTTTTGTTTTGTTTTTTGTTTTGAGACCAAGTCACGCTCTGTTGCCCAGGCTGCAGTGCAGGGGTGCGATCACAGCTCTCTGAAACCTTGATCTCCTGGGCTCAAACAAGATGCTCTGTGCCTCAGCCTCCCAAGTAGCTAGGGCTATAGCACATGCCACCACACCTTGCTAATTATTCTTTTTAAATTTTTCTGTGGAGACAGGGTCTCATTATGCTGCACAGGCTAGTCTCAAACTTTTGGCCTCAAGTGATCCTCGGCCTCCCAAAGCACTAGAATTACAGGCTTGAGTTACCCTGCCCACCCTGACCTCTTCTATTTGTAAGGGCAGCTCCTAAGAAGCAGTGCTGTAGTTAGTTCTGTAGACAAGTCAGGTGTCACCCTCTGTACTCTTACATCACCTGGGACATGCTCTAATATTGCACCTACCTAATTTGCATGTAAGTTAATTGTTTTTAAATCCATATCCTCTGCCTAGAATGCAATCTCCTAAAGGGTAAGGCTCCTAAAGAGGTGTTTTATTCACCTCTGTACCCTACCACCTAATAAAGTGTTGACACATAGGTCAGTGCAGTGGCTCACATCTGTTTGGGAGGTGGAGGTTAGTGGATCACTTGAGTCTGGGAGTTCGAGACTAGCCTGGGAAACATGGCAAAACCACATCTCTATAAAAAAAAAAATACAAAATTAAGCTGGGCACGGTAGCACGTGCCTAGAGTCCCAGCTACTTGCCAGGCTGAGGTGGGAGGATCACAGGGGCCTGGGAGGTTGAGGTTATAGTGGGCCCTGATTGCACCACTGCATTCCGGCCTGGGCAACAAAGCAACACCCTGTCTCAAGGAGAGAAAAAAAAAGGTATTGACACATAACTGGTATTTTAAAAATAAACAAGTATATGAATATTAATTTTAGTTGACTTTCATTTTCCTATAATATGAAGCAGTCTTTGTTTTGGATAACCAATCATCATAGCTAACAAACGGGAAGATTTTTTAAAAGGCACACCTTTTAAAAGTCATTCATTTATCAGCTTTGTACCATGGGAAAGAAAGCAGATGAACAATGTAACCTGGAACTCTTGCCTCCTAAAACTGAAGAATGCTTTTTTCTATTATCATTTATGTCTTGCTTATGGCCCATAAAAAGTCAGATTTAACTGCATTGGAAATTTAAGGGAAAAATATAAAAGATCTTGATGAAACAAAAGCGTTGGTATGAGATGAGCCTTCCAAGAGAAATAAATTACACAAAATCACTCTTTCTGACTCTAAATACAAGGATAAATATGTTTAGGGTTACACAACTACCATGTAAACGTGTTAAGGCTGAGATGCAGAAATTGGCCTAATTGTATACAAGGCTGTCCATTTACAAATCAGACAGGCTAGACTTATCTACCCAAGTGTACATTGGACATTTCTCCTCTTTGTCTCTACCACTTCCACTCTGCTCCTCCCCCACCAAAGAGAAAAAAAGGATGCAGAGAGGAGAAGAGAATGCATGTGTGTACCAATATGAGTGAGTGAGTGAGTGAGTGAGTAAGTGAGTGAGCGAGTGAGTGAGTTTGCTGGTTGCTATAGGAGAACCTTAGGAAAATCTAATGGAACCTGAAATTTCTCAGGTCCTTCTAAAGTAATAAGTTTTCTCCTTTGCACAGTATTATACAACCTGTTTTTAATTATGACTACCCTAAGGAGTTTTTTAAAACATTATCTCCAATTGCTCCCTACCCCCCAAGAAATTTTAGTCCCACAGCTATATTGTATATCCGTTTATGTACTATATGTATATCTGTATTTTATACATAAAAAGAATAAATTCTTTTAGACCTCAGGAATGAATTTTTACTCCCTTGGGGTGATAGCACCTTGGATGAGAATGCATGGACTAAAACAGCAGCTGGGCACAGTGGCGTGTGCCTATCATCCCAGCAGCTATTGGGGAGGCTAAGGCAGAAGGATTGCTTGTGCCCAAGAGTTTGGGTCCAGCCTGGACAACAAGTGAGACCCTGTCTCTAAAAATAAAAATAAATGAAAAGGAAATGCATGGACTAGAGGATATAACTATGATAACCACTGTTCTGAAGCAAGGTAAGCCAAAGATGACTAAGCCCATTCTTACGAAACAGCAAGATAGACAGGCTAAAGATCAGTAAATAGCTGTGTGTTTGTATTTAAGGAAAACAAATAGCAGATGAAATTATAGTAGAGGATTTACCTTTATTTAGAATACTGCTATTAATAGTTTACTATTTTAATGCACATATTTCATAATCTTTGTAGGTGTTGACCCTGTCTCTTTTCTTAAGGTCTACTGAAAGACTGCCCAGAGGACATGGGCCACTATTACATTAAACCTCTGAGGTTGCTTTCTGAGGGGATGCTCTAAAATTTACTATGGCACTGTAAACCACTGAACTGTATACTTTAAACAAGTGAGTTGAATGGTATATAAACTATATCTCAATGAAACTGTTACAAAAAAATAGTACTTACAATTTTAAAATATTTGTACATTTCATTTATGAGAACTGTCAATCTCTTACTTGATCTGAAACTTAAAATTCATTGTAATTAAAAGAATCAGGATATGATCTATTTGTAAAAGAAGGGAAAATGCTAATTTAGGAAGACTCTAAAATACTTGCTTAAAAATACTAAGGGAAACTATTTTAACATTTTTTAAGGCATTCAAAGCAATCTTCCTTTCAACAGACTAAATGTGTAACAAGGGAATATAAATAAATGATATTAGATCTGAAATAGTCAAAACTGATTCATCCCAAGGTACTCATAAATCTACAAATTCTGAAAAAACACTGACAACATCTCTTTTCCTGACAAATCAGTAATAAAAAAAAAATCAATCCTTCTAAGCTTTTAATTATTCTATAAGTAAAAGACTACAACAATTTATAATACTAATAATGCCAATTTTGCCACTAAAATGAACACTGTTCTGCATCATTACTATGACTGATATCCAGGAACTTATATAACTCTCTGAAGATATTTTTCTTTAATGACTTTATAAGAGTTATTGTGCATATTAAAGACCAGTAGAAAACAACAGAGTGGCACTGAAATGCTTTTATTGGGCAAGAAACTATACTCACAAGCTGAGAAATGCATTTAGCACACATGGGGCAATCCCAGCAGTGACTCAAACCTGTGCATCAATAAAATCCCTGGGTCATGGACCTTTGTGAATGTTTCCCACTTGTTAAATCCAAATCCAACAGTCGGGTTTAAAAAATGGAATATCATACAACCATTAAAACTGGTACCGTGATGGCTACACAGAGAAGGCTTAAAAAAATAACAGCCTAGAATAACACAATCAAAAAATAATATTACAAAAGAAAAAGAAAAGCACAATCATTTTTTAAAAAAAATTTACGCATTTTATAATTTATGTGCATTCTATAACAATTTACTGTCAAATACAGTAAAAAATTAAAATGTTACAGAGACAAGACTGTCTAAAGCTTGTAAGATTCTTTTATTTTATAATGCTTTAAAGGGTATTTAATAATAAAAATGTTTTAGAAAACAGTTATAGGGCCGGGCACAGTGGCTCACGCCTGTAATCCCAACACTTTGGAAGGTTGGGGCAAGTGGATCACCTGAGGTCGGGAATTCAAGATCAGCCTGGACAACATGGTGAAACCCCATCTCCACTAAAAACAAAAATAAATTAGTCAGGTATGGTGGTGGGAGCCAGTAATCCCAGCTACTAGGGAGGCTGAGACAGGAGAATCACTTGAACCCAGGAAGCAGACGTTGCAGGGAGCTAATATAGTGCCACTGCACTCCAGCCTGGGAGACAGAGCAAGACTCCATCTCAAACAAACAAACAAAAAAGGAAACAGTTATAGGAAGCAAGATTATTTAGTAGCAATATTATTTTACTCATTTGTTGTTGAACATACATTTTAGTTTCACAATTTTTATATACTAATAATTTAATAATTTTTAAGCCTGATTTCAGTCTTCCTTTGTATGTATATGTCCAAGACTGGTAGGTAACAGCCCATCTCAAAGATGCCTGCTTCTGTATATTGGCCTCAGGATAAAAGGGTATGGTGCAGCGGATTTTAGCGGTTCATAGTAATATAGTTAGTCATAATCATGCTGTATATCTAACATTTCATCCATGACCAGATAAATGGATGAGAGGCAGACTCCACTGAATTTTGAGATGACAACAAAGAGTCAGGCATTAGCCAGACAGTAGAAAGTCTGACCAAAGTTAAATTATCAGTGAAATCATTAAGCTTATTAATGACAAGTACAGGGTACATCAGTGATGCAAAAGAAACAAAGAAAGAAAAGTAAATAGAGAATACAAATATGAAATGCAGAAAACTTGGCAAAATATGTGCATGTCTCTGACTGAAAGTAATGATCAGCTGCTCTTGGATTCCATTAAGTTCACTGATAACAGGTTCAGAATGAAGCATGAGGGATTTAGGATAACTAATTAAAAACAGATTTTCAATTTGTTAAACAAAAAGCCAGTGCCTTCAAATGCAATTGTAAACCTCCATACCAAGTTAATTTTCTAAATCAGAGGTTTTCATTGGGAGTAGTATCATTCTGGGGAGCATTCTGAAATCTGTTGGAGCACTGTACCCTTCTAGTCTAATTATTTCCTTTCATTTCTCCTTTATGGCATAGCTAGAACATAATATTGATTTATTCAAACACCCTTGCCATGATACAACCAATATATACAAAAATGGATAAAGTATAAAGGTATAAGTTAGCAAGCTACTGTAAAATGAACTCCTACCCAGCATCTCAGAAGCCCTCAGGTGCCCCTTCCTGTACCCTGTTATTTTCCTTCATGGGTAACTTGGCTACTTTTAATCGTTGTATTTTATACATTTTAGAATAAGACTATTAAATTCCGCTAAAAACAGTTGGGGTTATATTGATTTTTTTAAAAAGTTTATGTGTGTGGGCAGGTTATATTTTCTATAAATTTTATTTCAGGACAGTAAGGGGCATGGGATAATATTTCTTTTAAAAAGGGAATACTGGTGCTGATAGGGCTAAGAACCAATGAAATGAAGATGTAAATAGGGATCCCTACAGAATAGGGATCTAACATTCTAAAACTGTATCTTCTATGAAAAATAAAACTCAAGATGATCACTAAGAATATCTCCATTTAAAAACCTTTCTCGGATGTCATGATTTGCCTCCCTAATTATTTTACACAGGGTTTTCTGGGCACAGGTATATTTTGATGCCCTTTATCAAATCCTTTAACCCCTTTATAAATCTTCTTTTTGACCGAGCATGGTGGCTCATACCTGTAATCTGAGCACTTTGGGAGACTGAGATGGGAGGACTGCTTGAGGCCAGGAGTTCGTGATCAGCCTGGTCAACATAGTGAGACTCCATCTCTATTTATATATTTTTTAAAAATAGGTGGGGTGCAGTGGCTCATGCCTGTAATCCCAGCACTTTGGGCGGCTGAGGTGGGCAGATCACATATGGCTGGGAGTTCAAGACCAGCCTGGCAAACATGATAAAACCTCATTTCTACTAAAAGCACAAAAATTAGCCAGGCTTGGTGGTGCATGTCTGTAATCCCAGCTACTCAGGAGGCTGAGGCATGAGAATTGCTTGAACCTGGGAGGTGGAGGTTGCAGTGAGTTCTCTCTCCAGTGCACTCTACCTTGGGCAACAGAGACAGACTCTGTCTCAAAAAATAAACAAAATAAAATCTATAAAAACCTTTTTTTTGAAATAGGGTCTTGCTATGTCACCCAGGCTGGAGTGCAGTGGCACAATCTTGCTCACGGCAACCTTCGCCTCCCAGGCTCAAGTGATCCTCCCACCTAAGCCTTCTGCAAAATTGGGACTACAGGCACTTGCCACCATGCTTGGCTAATGTTTTGATTTTTTGTAGCAATGAGGTCTCACTATATAGCCCAGGGTGGTCTCAAACTCATGGGCTCAAGCAATCTTCCACCTTGGCCTCCCAAAGTGCTGGGATTACAGGTGTGAGCAACTGTACCTGACCAGCTTCTTTACAAGTTATCATAAAATGACCAAAGGACAAAAATATTAATGCCAAATAGGTTATTATGAGTAAATCCTTCATCTTGGGAATTCGAACCAAAATAATTAACAAAACTTGAAATCCACCGGGTCAAAGCATAAAAGTTAGTATTGGGATTTTGTAGTAAAATCATACAATAAAAAATGGCAAGTCAGATAAAATGGATTAAAAGAATGTCTTCAGAATTAAAAATTCAATTCAGTCTTGGTGGTCTAAGATGAATAAATGACTATATTTTTAAGTAGTTCATGATAGGGCCCATGCCATGTTCAGCTTTTTCACTTCCTGGCTACAGGACTATGGGCAAGTTACTTGGCCTTTCAGAGGCCTGGTTTTCTTCTCTGCAAAATGAAAATAATATGGCATTCAACCTTTTGTGTGAATTATTGGAGTTATGCAGTATTCAACACATCTAGGAGCTAGGTAAACAAAAGGAACTAAAGAAGTGATGGCTATTAGCATGAATTTTATACTCATTCATTGACTAATGAAAACCTGTGAATGACTGAATGAGTTTCACATGGATTATATCTCCAAGGCATTTGCATTTTAGCCTTTTACTTCTCATTGCGGAATACAAATTTCTGTCTGCTTTAAAGAAACTTCAGGTATCAGGAAGCAGATAGCACAGTTCATTGAAAATTCATCTCACAAGGTCATATGGTCCATTCAGTTTATAAGGAAGAAATTTGAAAGCAATTGAGAAATTCTCTGTGATATAAAAAAAATATAATACCACCCAACAATTGGCTCAATGACAATGCTCCAGCTCACTGTAAATTTTTAATTAATTATGGGCCACAAATATTAGGTTGATCTCTCAGTCTACTAGGCTTGAATCTGAATGAGTTTTAAAAGCTATAAATAGCTTTTTTTCTTGAGACATTGTCTTACTCTGCCGCCCAGGCTCGGGTGCAGTTGCTCAATCTCGGCTCACTGCAACCTCTGCCTCCCAGTTTCAAGAGATCCTCATGTCTCCGCCTCCAGAGTAACTGGGCTACAGGTGCTTGCCACCATGCCCAGCTAATATATATAAATTTTTATTTTTTATTCTTTTTGAGATGGAGTCTCTGTCAGATAGAAAATCTTTGCTCTGTCGCCCAGGCTGGAGTGCAGTGGCGCAATCTTGGGTCACTGCAACCTCTGCCTCCCGGGTTCAAGTGAGTCTCCTGTCTCAGCCTCCCAAGTAGGTGGGATTACAGGTGTGTGGCACCACGCCTGGCTAATTTTTGTATATTTAGTAGAGATGGGGTTTCACCATGTTGGTCAGGCTGAACTTGAACTCCTGACCTCAGGTGATCCACCCGCGTTGGCTTCCCAAAGTGCTGTGATTACAGATGTGTATTACCACACCCAGCCTACTTTTTAATTATGTTTTTGTTTTATTATTATTGTTATTTTGAGACAGAGTCTCACTTTGCTGCCCAGGCTGGAGTATAGTGGCACGATCTCGACTCACTGCCACCTCCGCCTCTCGGGTTCAAGTGATTCTCCTCCCTTAGCCTCCCAGAGCTGGGATTACAGGCACACACCACCACACCTGGCTAATTTTGTATTCTTGGTAGATAGGGTTTCATCATGTTGGCCAGGCTGGTTGTGGTGATCCACTCACCTCAGCCTCCTAAAGTGCTGGGATTACAGGCGTGAGCCACTGTGCCTGGCCATTTTTTTTTTTTTTTTTTTTTTTTTTAGATGAAGTCTTGCTCTGTCATCCAGGCTGGAGTGCAGTGGCACGATCTCAGCTCACTGTAACCTCCGCCTCTCAAGTTCAAGTGGTTCTCCTGCCTCAACCTCCTGAGCAGCTGGAATTACAGGTGCATGCCACCACACCCAGTTAAATTTAATATTTTTAGTAGAGATGGGATTTCACTATTTTGGCCAGGCTGATCTCGAACTCCTGACCTCATGATCTGCCCATCTTGGCCTCCCAAAGTGCTGGGATCTCAGCTATTCAGGCAGTGTAAGCCACCGTGCCTGATGCTAGTCTAAAACTTATAACACTAATGTGACAGTAGGCAGCACATTTAAGTCTACCAGTTTTACTATCTCATGTAAAAACGAAAGGAATTATGTGGGCTTCATTTTAAGCTCTGAGATTCTACATGTAAGGTACACACAGGGAGAGGGAGTAGGAGAGGGAGTTCCAGTTTGTTCTTACAATCACATATTATTTAATGATAAACTCAGGTTGGACATGATAGCTTACACTTGTAATCCCAGCACTTTGGGAGGCTGAGGTGGGAGGATCACTTGGGCACAGGAGTTTGAAATCAGTTTGGGGACAACATAGTGAAACCCCATCTCTACCAAAAATTTAAAAAAAAAAAACAAAAACGCAGGGCGTGGTGGTGTGTGCCTGTAGTCTCAGCTACTCAGGAAGTGGAAGTGGGAAGACTGCTTCAGCCTGGGAGGTTGAGGCTGCAGCAAGCCATAATTCAGTCACTGCCCTCCAACTTGGGTGACAGAGTGAGACCCTGTCTCAAACAAAAACAAAAACAAAAGCAAGTCCAGCCCAGAAGCTCAGTGTGATGTAATTCCGGATGTCTTTACAAAAAGCAGGATCAGGATGGACCTCCAGATGGTGAGGAGGGGCTGTCCTGAGCTGCTTCAAGCCTGTTCCCAGGGGATGCAGTAATTAACAAAGAATATTTGATGTGGTGTCATGTCTGGACTAAAAGAGAGACACCATCCAGCCTCCAGTGCCCCCTGAAATGCCTGAATGAAGCTTCAGTTCCCCATCCAGGTAGGGACTCTATGTTCTGTATTCTACATCCTAGGGTTGTACCACCTCTCTGCTCTCCACAGCCCCCTGATATCCACGTCCGTTCGCATGGACAAATTACCAAGAAACCACTGTACCTGTCTGTATCCCTTTGTGGCAGCGCAATTCAACCCTAGGTGAATATTTAAATCACCTGAGGGGTTTAAAAAACAAAAACAAAAAACTGATGCCATGTTGAGTATGGTGGCTCCCACCTGTAATCTCAGCTACTCAGGAGGCTGAGGCAGGAAGACTGCTTGAGCCCAGGAGTTTGAGACCAGCCTGGACAACAAAGCAAGACCTCCACTTCAAAAAAAGAAAAAGAAAAAGAAATACTGAGAGCAGATCCACCCAAGACCAGTTTCATTAGGTTCTCTGTGAGGTGAGCTCTAGGCACTAGGCTTTTATAAAAGCTCCCCAAATGATTCCAGTGCACAGCTGAAGCTGAGAAAAGTACATACCAGGGAGCAAAAGCAACCATATACTGCATGGGCTAGCCATGCACAGAAAAGAAACCTCCCTAGAAAGGGAAAGAGAAAATCCCTGCAGCTAGAAATGCTGGAGTTTTGTTTTTCTAACCGGTGTGTCAAAGTATTTGCCTGTGTGTTTATCAGTGAACCAAAAAGATTAAATTAGAGTGGTCTCTAAAAAAAAAAAAACAAAACAAAACTCAACAGTAAAGATAATTATAGGTAATGGAGAACTAACAAAAAGAAGAGAAAACCCACAAAGATCTGTTTTCACTGTGTTAAAGAAATACTAATTGCATTCTCTTAGGTCAACCATTCTCTACTTGACTAATTACAATGCAGCACAATAATGATGAGGTATGTTATTACCTGTGCTGCGTTAACTAGAGTAAGTTTTATTTGATTACAAGATTGAACTGTTCTGTTTAACTAGAGTAAGTTTTATTTGATTACAAGATTGAACTGTTCTGTGCGCTTAACCTTCATAGTTTGTTACTCCTGAACAATATAATGTTTGAGGGAACATTGCTCCTGGGCACTAGGAAGTGCTAATGTTCAACATTTGCATAAGTGAAGGTAGTTTTCTATATTTGCATAGAAAGAGGTAAGCAGACCCCTTCAAAGGAATGAGGAACAAGGAGCAGCTACTCTGAGGACTGGAGTTTCTAGGAAGGGAGCTTCTTGGGTGATAGGGTTAACAGTGGGGCAGAACAAGAACCAAAAATTAATGAGATACATTCCTGACATTTAAACATCAAGAGGTGCTTCGTGAAGGACTTTTTAAAAGGGGATTGATAAGTTTGAAGTGGTAACTCATACTTCTTCAGGAGTTGGGCACTTGTAAGAAAAAGCAGCATGCAGTAAAATAACACCCTGGTTGAACTGACCACTCCACCTTTAGGCCCCCAAAAACCTTTGTACATAACTCTATGTTAGGATATTAGCTCTTGCTCTATTAATGCCCTCCCTCCACTCCTCACTAAAACTATAGTCTCTGTTGCCCAGGGTGGAGCGAGTGGCATGATTGTGGCTCACTGTAGCCTCGAACTCCTGGGCTCTCCTGATCCATATTAACACATTTTTTGGGCACACTCTATAAGATCCTTGAAGACACAGGGTCCATGACTTCTTTCTCTATGTTTTCTTATGTATTCCCAATGCCAAGAACAGTATTTGACACAAAGCTCTCAGTAAAAATGAGTAAATGAATGAACCAATGAATAGTTCCCAAACAACTGTTAAATAATACAGCTTGTTCAGGCATTGAAATGATTTTTCATTTGACCCTGTCATCCACTGCATTTGTTCTATTTATTTATTTATTTATTTATTTTTGAGACAGTGTCTCGCTCTATCGCCCAGGCTGGAGTGCAGTGGTGCAATCTTAGTTTACTGCAACCTTCACTTCCTGTGTTCAATTGATTCTCCTGCCTCACACTGCATTAGTTCTTTCCACTTGCCTATTATGTTTTCTTCTTCGTTTCTGGTCAGGAGAGAGCCAAGAGCAAAATCCCATGATACCCCATTAGACACCTCATGGGTGTCACTGATTCAAGAACCAACAACTGGGCCAGATACAGTGGCTCATGCCTGTAATACCAGCACTTTGGGAGGCTGAGATGGGTGGATCACTTGAGATCAGGAGTTTGAGACCAGCCTGGCCAACATGGTGAAACTCCAAAACCCTGTCTCTACTAAAAATACAAACATTGTTCAGGCATGGTGGCAGGTGCCTGTAATCCCAGCTACTTAGGAGGCTGAGGCAGGAGAATCGCTTGAACCCAGGAGGCAGAGGTTGCAATGAGCCGAGATCGCTCCACTGCACTCCAGCCTGAGTGACAAGAGCGAGACTCCGTCTCAATTTAAAAAAAAAAAAATCCAACGACTATGAATATAATTTTACCATCTTACTGAGCATTCTGCACGTATAGGTACTTAAATGTTAACCTATCCTTCCTCTAATCTGCAAAATGTCCTAAGAAACTCCATCAAATACTTAGCTAAAATGAAGATACACTGTATCTACAGTGTTGTTCTAATTTTCCAACAACAAAACCCTAAAGGAAAATCTATTTGGGAATGACTTATTTTTAGAAAATTCAAATTGGTTACTAGTGTTTTGCATTTTTCCGCAAATGCTCAAACCATCAGGTTAATCACTGGTGCTAGAATGACTGCCAGGGATAAAAGCTAAGCCTATTACTCTTTGCACGGAGAATTTCTCCTTTTGGGGGAAAAAATCACCTGTAATATTAGCCTTCTTGCTAGAAATAATGCTGAATGAAAATTCCAAAATCAGATTTGAAAGTCCTCTGAGCTTCCTGGGATGTAATTCAGCAGAACTTAGAGATTGGAAATAATTTTAAGTGGCAGATACTCATTTACTCTCCCTTTGACTCTCTTACCTACCCTGGGCTCCAAATACCTTCTCAAACATGTTTGTTTTTGCCTTTCCTGTTTGAAGGCCAAACTCCTTACTGAAGAATAATAGTAAAGTAAGAAAGGAGATTATAATTCTGCTTTGTCATTGATAGCAAAAAATATCAGATGATTTTTCCTAGGTGAGGACTATCCTTTTCCTTATTTTTTTCCCTTATTATTCAAAATATGGCATTAAATTTTTAAAATTATTTTATTTTTCTAGAAATAGGGCCTCACTCTGTTGTCCAGGCTAGAGTGCAGTGGCATGATCATAGCTCACTGCAGCTTCGAACTCCTGGGTTCAAGGGATCCTCCTGCTTCAGCTTCCAACTAGCTGGGACCACAGGTTTGTGCCATGACCACACCCAGCTCATTTTTAAGGGTTTTGTTTAGAGACAGGGTCTCACTATGCTGCCCAGGATCATTTTAAACACTCATCCTCAAGCAATTCTCCCACTTTGGTCTCACAAAGAGCTAGGTGTGACTCACTATAGCTGACCAATTAAAAAAAAATTTTTTTGAGACGGAGTCTTGCTGTGTTGCCCAGGCTGGAGTGCAGAGGCATGATCACAGCTCATTGCAGCCTTAAACTTCTGGGCTCAAGTGACCTCCTGCCTAGGCCTCCTGAGTAGCTGGAACTACCCCTAAGTAGTCCTGGCTAATTTTGTTTTTTAATTGTTTATAGAGACAGGGTCTCCCTATGTTGACCAGGCTGGTCTCTAATTCCTAGCCTCAAGTGATCCTCCGGCCTGTCTTTCAAAGTGCTGGGATTACAGCAGGAACTACTACAATGGGGTTTTCATTCCCATTACTCCACTGAAATGGTTCCCGTCAAGGCTGCCATCAGTTAACCCTTTGCCAACTCGATGGTCAGGTCTGTCCTGGTCTTACTCTTCTCAGCATCATTTGACATGGTTGACTTCTGTCGTTTAATGCTTTCTGTACTTTGCTTCCACGATGCCGCATCCTTCAAGTTTACCTCCTGTCTCCTGACAGCTCCTTCTCATTTTTGTTGTTGACTCTGCCTCTCTGCCTTGACATCTAAAGGTGGAGGGCCCCGTTCCTCAGTCCTTGTCTCTCTTCTTTCCTCTCTCCATAGGAAATCTCATCCAATTCCATGGTTTTAAATACCCATCTGTATGTTAATAACTCCCAAAGTTTGTCTCCAGTCCTGACTTCTCTCCTGAGTTCCAGAATCATAAATCCTACTACCTCATTTCATTTGGATATACACTAATACTATGATTATGGGTAATAGTAATATTAATAATAACAGTAGCAGCAACAATAGCTAACATTTACTGAATATATAATATGTGTCCAATTGTGTTTTAAATGCTTCAGAGCATTAATTCATTTAATTTTCATGTCAACCATATAGCATACATACTATTACCAACCCCGTTTCACAGATGAGGAAGTTGTAATAATTTGTTCAATATTCTACAAGTAATAAATGCTAGAACCATGTTCTTAAAAACTAAGATAGCCTAAAAAACGCCTAGATTCCCATCCCTCAAATCTGCTCCTCCCCATTGTCTTACCTATCATCGTTCACACCCTTGCTCAAACAAAAAAGTTTCTCTCCTAATCTCCATCTACTCTGTCAGCAAATTCTGAACATGACCTGACTTTGACCAAAGCTCTTTATCTCTACTGCTAGCACCCAATGCACATCTCTTATCACTTCCTCTCTAGAGCGATACAGGAATAGTGTACCTCCTTAATGGTCTCTCTGCTTCTACTCTTGTGTGTCTATATCCATATTACAGCAAGAGTGAAACCTTTTTATAGTTTTTAGAAAGCTGTTTAAAATCTAATAGCATCTCATCTAATTTGGAATAAAATTCAACCCTGTGAAATGGCCTACAGGGGTCTTGCAATGGTTTGAGTGTGTCCCTTAGAATTCGTGTGTTGGAAATCTGGTGCCTGGTATGGTGGTGTTGGGAGATGAGGCCTTTAAGAGATGATTAGATCTTTAAGAGGGACTAATGTTGCTCTTTGGGACTGGGTTAATTCTTGTGGAAGGGAGTGAATTCTTCCTCTCATGGGACTGGATTAGCTACCTCAAGAGTAGGTTGTTTTGAGGAGAGGCTGTCATGTTTTGTCTCTTCTGCACAATTTGCCCTTCTGTTTTTCACCATGTTATGATGCAGTAAAAAAAGCCCTTGCTAGAAGCTGCTACCATATCCTTGGATTTCCCAGCCTCCAGCACTCTAAGTCAAATACAGTTGTGAAACTGCCTTTGCAAAGATCATGACAGTGAGAAAAATCTAGTATGGCTGACTTCATCTTGCCTCTAGCCTCACAGGTTGGCTGTCCTCACTCATTCCCGAGCACAGGTCAAGCTAACCATGGGAGGAATTTGGAATCAAGTATGATAACAGCCCTTCCCTAAAACAACCCCTTCTTATTTGAGGCTAAGACAGCCTTTGTAAGACTAATGAAAGGCCACAAGATTGGGATTATGGCAGGGTCCTGAATTCTGCTAAAATGTAGGCATAGTTTCTATAATCCCCTTATTGCTGAGGAATCATGTGGACAGAGGTCATAAGATTTGTGAATTCTACAATTGATCCTATGCATAACATCACTATTGCAGAATCTAAGATTGGTCTTCTGAGATGTTTTTCAGACTTTTGCATTCTGGACTGACCCCAGGACTCATGACTTATGATTCAACAGGTCTTGTGGCACCCACCCTCCCCACCTAGAGGCAGATTCCGTGTATGAGGAACACTTCCCACACTCCTGTGATTACATCCCCAGTCACCAGCATCCATTCCCTAGTCCCCTGCCCACCAAACTATCCTTGAAAAACTCTAACGTCTGCTTTGAGTGGTACCTCCAGTTCTGTTGCATGGCCAGCCTCACGTTAATGAAACTTTCTCTACTGCAATAGCACAGTCTCAGTGAATTGGTTTTCTCTGTGCAGCAGGTAGGAAGAACCCATTAGGTGATTACATTTCTTTTCTTTATAAATTACCCAGTCTCAGGTATTCTGTTATAGCAACAGACACCTGAGTAAGATAGCCCTAGCGGGCCAGTTCACTGTCTCTCAGACCGTTAGAGGGCCGCCACATACTGTGCTCCTCTCACTGACCACCAATGAAAGAGGTGCCCCTTCCTGAAGTGTGGCGGGGGGCCGGATAAATGGCCTCAGGGGGCCGCATGCAGCCCGCGGGCCGTAGTTTGGGGACGCTAGGGGATCGGGCTCTCAGCCACATCTTCAGCCTCACATACCTCCACTTGTTTGTCCTCTTGCACAAATAGGCCTTCCTCTGTGCCTTGACTGTTCCAAGTTCACTCCCTCCTTGAGGATCCTGCAAAGTTCTCCCTTTGCTTGGAATACTTCCCCTTGAGATTTTTACTTGCCTGATTCCTTCCTGTCATTTAAGATTCAGCTCAAACTTTACCTTTTATGATGATCCAACTCAAAAGTTTCTCATCCCTCTACCATGTTTTATTTTCTTCTAGCATTTATCATATCTGAAACTGCCATGTTTATTTAATTGTTTATTTACTGTCTTCTCTTCCTCTACCACAATATGTAAGTTCCACAACAACAGAGATCATGTCTGTTGAGTTCACTGATGCATACTCGTGACTGGAACAGTGCCTGACAATCAGTATTTGTTGAAAATGAGAACTTAGCTCTGATTTTTCTCATCCTGGACAAATTCTTCTCTAAGGGGTCTGAGGATTCATGTCCTACAAACCATGTTTTCTCACCAGATGGATTTTACTTTACCCTATATATTGTGGCTTACTTTCCAATATGACTCTGGTATAACATTATGTGACAAAGAAGAAAATCAAAATGTTTTATCCCAAAACATGTTTCTCTGCCATATTTTGAAATGGCCCTGCAAAGTCATCTTTTGTGGGACAAAATGTGCATCTGTAAAGAATCTCTATTAACATAGCTAGATCTTTTTCTTCCAGGCTCTCCCAACTCTGAAGAGATTAACAGACAGTCTAACACCTTTTAAAGGTTTGAATAGAAAACATTTGTAATCTATTGTCTCTAAGGTCAGCCACTGTAAGACTTCAAAGGAACCCTGGTGTTCACAATCTTTTATCTTAACCTGAACATTTCTTTCTATTGATCCCAGGTCTTTAGACAAACTCAACCAATTATCAACCAGAAAATGTACCTATAGCCCCGCTTTGAGTTGTCCCACCTTTCTGGACCAAACCGATGAACCGATGTATTTCTTTCTTTCTCTTTTTTTTTTTTTTTTGAGATGGAATTTTGCTCTTGTTACCCAGGCTGGAATGCAACGGCGCGATCTCAGCTCACCACAGCCTCCGCCTCCTGGGTTCAGGCAATTCTCCTGCCTCAGCCTCCTGAGTAGCTGGGATTACAGGCACGCGCCACCATGCCCAGCTAATGTTTTGTATTTTTAGTAGAGACGGGGTTTCACCATGTTGACCAGGATGGTCTCGATCTCTTGACCTCGTGATCCACCCGCCTCAGCCTCCCAAAGTGCTGGGATTACAGGCTTGAGCCCCCGTGCCCGGCGATGTATTTCTTAAACATATTTGGTTGATGTCTCATGCCTCCCTAAAATGTATCAAACCAAGCTGCACCCCAACCACCTTGGGCATATGTTCTCAGGATCCCCTAAGGGCTGTGTCATGGGCCATGGTCACTCATGTTTGGCTCAAAATAAATCTCTTCAAAATATTTTACATCGTTTGACTTTTTGTTAAGAAAAGGCTAAACTGAAATTCAAATAGCCTTCTCTTACGTGCTCTCCCTAGTAGTAGTCTATCATTCAGAAAATTTGTGATTATACATTAAATTTTGTTTTAGTTGTTTTATAGAGACAGAGGTATGTATACTGTAGTCCCTCAGTATCCATTGGAGATTGGTTTCAAGACCCCTGCAGATAACAAAATCTGCAGATGTTGAAGTCCCTTATATAAATGTGTATCTGGCCAGGTGCACTGGCTCACATCTGTAATCCCAGCAGTTTGGGAGGCTGAGACAGGCGTTATCACCTGAGGTCGGGAGTTCAAGACCAGTATGACCAACATGGTGAAACCCTGTCTCTACTAAAAACACAAAATTAGCTGGGTGTGGTGGCGCATGCCTATAATCTCAGCTACTTGGGAGGCTGAGGCAGGAGAATCCCTTGAACCTGAGAGGCAGAGATTGTGGTGAGCAGAGATCACACCAGCGCACTCCGCCAGGGCAACAAGAGTGAAACTGTCTCTGAATAAATAAATAAATAAATAAAATAGTGCATTTGTATATAACTTATGCATATCTTCTCCTATATTTTAAATAATCTCTAGATTACTTATAATACCTAATACAATGTAAAATGCTATCTAAATAGTTATTATACTGTATTGTTTTTTTAATTTGTATTAATTTTACTGTTGTATAGATTTTCTTTCCCAAATATTTTTGAGCCATAGTTGGTTGAATCCACAGATGTAGAATACACAGATACAGAGGACTAGCTTTATATTTATATCTCTCTCTCTATGTAGGAACTTTCAGAGAACAGGAAATATGTTTTTACTTCTTCAGTATCCCAAAAGTTCTAGGAACACATACAATGCTTAATATAGGTTTGACTTCTTTTGTCACTACTCACTGTGAGTCCAGAGTAATGCTACCAGCCTCATGTACACACACTTTTCCTCTCAGCCTTTCAAAAGCGTGAGACACAGAAAACTGTTAAATTTAAACCTAGAAAAAGCATGGTAAGGCCAGGCATGGTGGGTCACACCTATAATCCCAGCACTTTGGGAGGCCAAGGTGGGCAGATTACTTGAGGTCAGGAATTCAGACCAGCCTGGCCAATATGCTGAAACTCTGTCTCTACTAAAAATACAAAAATTAGCCAGGTATGGTGGCACGTGCCTGTAATCCCAGCTGCTTGGGAGGCTGAGGCAGGAGAATCACTTGAACCTGGGAGGCAGAGGTTGCAGTGAGCTGAGATTGCACCACTGCACTCCAGCCTGGGCATCACAGTGAGACTCCATGTAAAAATAAATAAATAAATAAAAAATTATATATATATATATAAAGCATGGTTAAAGTTTTGTTCCTAAAAAAGTCTAGAACACAACAGAAAAGAAAATACAGCCAACTTTTGCACCAAAAAAAAGCATAGACCTTTCTTTCGTTTTTTCTTGGAGACTGAATCTCACTGTCACCCAGGCCAGAGTGCAGTGGTGTGATCTTGGCTCACTGCAACCTCCACCTTCCAGGTTCGAGCGATTCTCCTGCCTCAGCCTCCTGAGTATCTGGGATTACAGGTGCTTGCCACCACGCCAGGCTCATTTTTGTATCTTTAGTAGAGACAGGGTTTCACCATGTTGGCCAGGCTGGTCTCGAACTCCTGACCTCATGATCTGCCTTTCTCTTTCTCCCAAAGCGCTGGGATTACAGCCATGAGCCACCGCACCTGGCCCAGAGAGTATCCTGGTATAACCACAGGCTATGGTGACATTCAATATTAACATTCTAAGTACAAAGTTAACAATCTGGAGCAAAATCGTTAAATGTCATAAATTCCTTAAGTATCTTGAAACTGAAAGTTACACAGAATCTGCCCAGTACAGATATATAAATAGATAAATAGAAAGTACCATTTCATTAAATGTAAAAAACGAGGTTGAGAGGTAAAGATTCCTGTCCATAGTGAACATAAGCAGTAGAACGAGGAACACCTAAATAGACACATTCCAGTTTCCTGTCTTAAATCCACATCTCCCACTTCACCTCCTATAAATACTTTATTGTCCAACACTGAGAAGAAAGGCTATAGAATCTTCTGTATGTGAAACTAATGAAGCAATAATATCTACCCCTATGTTTTTTTTTTTTTCTTTTTGAGACTGAGTTTCGGTCTTTTTGCCCAGGCTAGAATGCAATAACACAGTCTTGGCTCACTGCAACAGTACAATCTTGGCTGACAGCAACCTCCGCCTCCCAGGTTCAAGCGATTCTCCTGCCTCGGCATCCTGGGTAATTGGGATTACAAGTGTGTGCCACTATGCCCAGCTAATTTTTGTATTTTCAGTAGAGATGTGGCTTCACTATGTTGGCTGGGCTGGTCTTGAGCTCCTGATCTCAGGTGATCCGCCTGCCTTGGCTTCCCAAAGTGCTGGGATTACAGGCGTGAGCCACCACACTTGGCCCCAATTCTAATTTGAATACATGTTGACATTAACATTCTCATTCAAGGAGTTTTTAATAAAAAGAAGGAGCAGACAGGTTTGAATGCCTTGCTTGCGCTCTCCACCCCTCAGCTTTACCATCAGTAAGAACAGCATCTCTGACTGATGGTTGTCGGCATTATTCAAGTCACAGAGTGAGCTTCTCTCAGTATCTGTAAACAGAAAGCGCTATAAATTACAAGTCTACAATGATAATAGTTGTAGTCATAGGAATATGTATATGTGCACCACTCTTCAATCACTCAGCTTTCTTGTGGTTTGCTGTGATGTCTAAAGCAAGTCAGTTTTTCCTTATCCTCGTAAAGATGCAGAAGCAAACGCAGTATCAAAAAGGGGTGGGTTGGCGATAACACGTATGAAGCATTTTTCTAATTAATACAAATTACAATAAACCCAAGGCTTAAGAAGTATGAATACATAAATACAGAGTCAACTATGATTATGTGTATATGTTTAAGATTGAAAGGTCAATGTGACACAAAGACAGAGGGAAACCAAAGATGCTAATGACAAAGCTCCCTTGGAGGTGCCCCACTGCCTCAGGGTAGCCGTGGGAGAGTCACAGCAGCTGGTAACTCCTGACAATAGAGAAGGGGGGTGGTCCTAGTCAGTATCTTACTCCTGTCCCCCATGGCTCTGGAGTTTATCAACTGCAGGATTTGTCAGCTCACAACAGTTTTCAGAGGAAGAAATACAGGATGATGCAAATAACCTTATCTAGATTCACATTCTTTCCCATTATTATTAATTTTTACTTCTATTCACTGAAAAGAAGACATGTAAAAATAATATATATCTTTTTCTGGGTTTATTGTTATTTCTCTGAAAAGGAAAGACATTTTGAGAAAGACTGTGAAAACTGTAATACCCTTCCTACATGTTTTCTGATGTGTTTCATCTTTAATCTTATACCCAAGACATATCTGTCTTACTTTGTAAAGCTTGTAAAGATTTCAGGCTTTCTGCTTAGCACAGAGTTCACGTAGCGAAGAACATTTCATTAATGATAATTAAGGTCGAAGATTATACTGAAATGTCCAAGAGTAAACTAAAATACAATTTTTAAGCAGAGGACAGCATTGAAATAGGATCTCTGTATTTAGGCTTGGAAAAATCCAGTGGTCAAGTCTCTTTTCTGGGTGGGGAATGGCAAAACAAAAGAAAAGGGAAAGGAAAGGAAAAGGAAAGTAACCTATGTTGAAAGGTGACATGTCAGACTCGGTCTCAGATTTTAAGAAATCTTTTCAATGTCACATAGAGCTATATAAGTGCTGAAGATGGAATTCTAATTTAAACAAAGCCTACTAGATCCAAAACCCAGGGATCTCCTGGGATACGAAGGGAGGACATTTTCCTCCACATCAGCAGCACTTACTGAAGCTTGAAAAATCTTGTAGAAAGGATCTAGCTCGAAGAATACTACTTGATTCAGTAAGGACAAACAGGAAAGAAGAAAAGAAAAGAAAGAGAAGAAGAGAAAGAGAAGAGGAAGGAAGGAGGGAGGGAGGGAGGGAGGAAAAAGGAAAGAGAGAAAGAAAAAGCAAGACGGCAATTTCGTGCATAAAAAACTGCTTTCACATACTTTGGATCCTCAGTATAAGCCTGGGCAGCAGATAAACCGTTGAAGAAGAGAAATGGTTACAAGGCATAGACTGTAGCTGATAGTCTTTCAGAGCTAAGATGGCAAGCAGATAATTCTAATTCTCTGGCAGGGGCATGTGAGTGATGGGACAGCGAGTGCATGAGTTCAGTGGAGGAAGAAATAAAAAGCACTAATCAAAACATCTCCTGTTTCTACCAACAAGGCAACATTTTCAAACATAAACACTACTAGAAAATAAACCTTTTAGTCATTCAGGTCTCGATTAAATGAACAGGTTCCTTTCCTTTGGAAACTACAAGGAAGGGTGAAAGTTTATTCTTTCAATCTTACAAGTATATTTACTGAGCATTCACTATGTACCAGGTACAGTTCTAGGTGCTAGCGAGCTTCATTTTAGTGGGGAGATATAGAGACATTAGATTAAAAAGACAAAATAAATTAGTAAAATAGATTGGGTATATGGTGATTAATATTATGAAGAAAAACAAAACTGAAGGAAGACAGGTGCTTGGCCTTACTAAGGTCTTAGTGAGAACACGGAATAGAAGTAGAGACTTGAAGGAAGTGAGGAAACAAGCCATGAAGATATCTGGAGAAAAAAGCTGCCAACAGAGGGAACAGCACGTTCAAAGGTCCTACAGCAAAACTCTATGCCTTGTGTGTTCAGAACAGCGAAGCATGTCCTGGAGTGAAGAAAACAAGGAAGAGTGGAGTAAGACGGTGCAAGAGAAGACAGAGTACACGATAATGTGGGGTCTTGTAGGCTCGTGTAGCAACTGTGACTTTTATTTTGTTTTTTTTTGAGACTGAGTTTTGCTTTTGCTGCCCAGGCTAGAGTGCAATGGTGCAATCTTGGCTCACTGCAACCTCCACCTCCCAGGTTCAAGCGATTCTCCTGTCTCAGTCTCCCAAGTAGCTGGGATTACAGGTGGATGCCACCACTCCCGGCTAATTTTTTTTTTTTTTTTTTTTTTTTTTTGTATTTTTAGTAGAAACGGGGTTTCACCATGTTGGTCAGACTGGTGTCGAACTCCTGACCACCAGTGATCCGCCTGTCCCAGCCTCCCAGAGTGCTGGGATTACAAGTGTGAGCCACTACGCCCGGCCTGTTTTGTTTTGTTTTGTTTTTGAGACAGTCTTGCTCTGCCTCCTAGGCTGGAAGGCAGTGACACAATCTCTGTTCACTGCAACCTCTGCCTCCCGGGCTCAAGTGATTCTCCTGCCTCAGCCTCCCAAGTAGCTGGGATTACAGGCATCCACAACCACGCCCATCTAATTTTTGTATTTTTAGTAGGGATGAGGTTTCATCATGTTGGCCAGGCTGGTTTCGAACTCCTGACTTCAAATAATCTGCTGCCTCAGTCTCCCAAAGTGCTGGGATTATAGGCGTGAGCTGCTGTGCTTGGCCGCAACTGTGACTTTTAATTTGAGCTTCAATTTTAACAGCTGACTGCAGCCTCAAATTCCTGGGCTCAAGGGATCCTCTCTCTTCAACCTCCTGAGTAGCTGGTACTACAGGCACATGCTACTGTGACATATTCTGGAAATATTCTGAAGGTGAGAACTAACAGGACTTGCTGGCAGATTAGATGAGGGATATGACAGAAAGATGGCCCAAGCAAGACACTGGAATTACTATCTAGCAAACTCCTGAAGACTGCAGAAGATAGGGGATCGTAGAGGCTATTTTGTTTATGCCAAGTTTCAGATTCCTATTAAACATTCGAGTAAAAGTGTCAAATAGGCTGCTGAATTTATGAAGTTGGAGTTCAAGGGAGAAGTCCGAGCTGGATACATAGATTTGGGAGTGTTCAGCATAGAAATGGTTTAAAGGCCTTGAGATCACCAAATTTGAGCAAGTTTATGTACAGAGAAGAAAAGAGGGTCACAGATGAAGGCCAGGGCACTTTAGTTTTAGAGGTCACGGGAGAAGGAGGAACTGGCAAAACAGACTATGTAGGAACAGCCAGTGGGGTAGGAGGAAACCAGGGAAGACTGGTGTCCTGGAAGTCAGGTAAACGACATCTTTCAAGGAGCAGGGTGTTAACAACTGAATCCCGTGCTGCTGCTAAGTGAAGCAAGACAGGGACGCGGAACAGACTACTGGGCTCAGCACTGTAATAATAATTGGTGACCTTGACAAGGGCAGTGTAAAGGTGTAAGATGAGGGGAGGCCTGTTTGAAATAGGTTTCAGACAGAACACGACAATTTCTGGACAACTTTCTTTTTCAAACATTCTTAGATAAGCTTTTAAAATTCTTCTATCAAGTCCCTTACAAATTGTAAAAAAGCAAGCAACATTAATATTAATTAAATGTTTAGTGTATATTATAGTAACATATTACTTTTAGGTAGGTCAAATTCGTGGCATAATAGACATATTTTAATGTGTTGAACGTCTACTTTATAATGCATTAGGGCCTTCTGTACCACATATACTAATTAAAGATTTATGGATATTTTATAAAACTTTTAAGGCACAGATAATGAGCGATAGTAGATATAACATTGGTCAGGGAGCCAGGAGATCTGGTCCAAATCTAGAATTTTTTTGATATTGAGTACTAAGTTAGCAAAGTAATTTGCACTTATATTTTTCCTCTAGGAAAACATAATCCATTTTATCATATGCTTCCCAGAAACACCCTGTGGAGAAATGGAGAAGCTGGCAATAAACAGAATCACAACCCCGAGGGTAAATTCCATAGAACTTAGAGCCAACACTAAGGTAAAAGAGAAACCTTGTAAGGAGCACAGAAACACTGGATGACCCAATTCCAGGCCCAAAGTGTTATGGGGTTGCTGGCCAAGGTAGCCTGTGACCCCAAAAGGGTCAGTTTAGAGGTCCCGCTTCTAGGTGAAGGGGTGAAAATGTGTTCTCTTGGGTGGCAGTAGATCCTCTGGAGGGACCTAGCCCCTCCCCACTTGTTTGCCGATTCCTACAATTTTGTGGGTCGGGAGATGGCTGCAGGAGGCTTATGAATACAGAATCCTATACGAGATGCTATAGAGAGTTACAGAGAAGAAAACTTATCACCTTGTCCTGGGAGAATTTTTTGTTTTACAGACGGGGTCTTGCTCTGTCATCCAGGCTGAACAACATCCAGCCAATCATGGCTCACTGCAGCCTTGAACATCTGTGTACAGGAGATCCTCCCACCTCAGCTTCAGGAGTAACTAGGACTACAGGCACATGCTAATGCCTAGCTGGTTAAAAAAAATTTTTTTTTTTTTTTTTTCTCATAGAAACGGATCTCACTTTGTTGCTCTGGCTGGTCTTAAACTCCTGGGCTCAAGTGATCCTCCCACCTTCCTCTCCAAAAGCATTGGGATTAAAGGTATAAGCCACCACACCTGGCCTCCAGGAGATATTAAGAGAGCAGTAACAGTTGGCATTTATTGAGCTTTTACTGTGTGTCAGATACTATTCTAAGTGCTTTACACATATTACTTCATTATTCCTGACAACAACCTATGAAGTAGATGTTATCAACAGTCCAATTTTACATATGGCACAAACAAAAGTTAAAGTCACACATCTACACCTAAAGGTAAACAACAAAAAAGGACAGAGCTGACAGATAACCCAGTCTGGTTCTATGGCCATCTTTTATGCATGAAGCCTTCCTCTGAAAATTCCTGAGATGGTACAAGTTCCTATTTAAAGGGACCAGACAAAACCATAGCAAGAGAGAATAGCTTCCCAGTATTGGAATGCGTAGAAATACGTAAACAAAATCACAGTGCCTTCATAATGCTGATGTTGGTGAGATAGTTTTTGTTAGACTCCTTTGCTATACTGCGGGGACTACATTTAGTCTGTGAACTCATATAATAGAGTCTTGGCAGGGTGTAGTGGCTCACACCTGTAATCCCTGCACTTTGGGAGGCCAAGGCAGGCAGATCACGAGGTCAGGAGTTCATGCCAGCCTGGCCAACAGAGTGAAACCCCATCTCTACTAAAAATACAAAAATTAGCCGGGCATGATGGCGCATGCCTGTGGTCCCAGCTACATGGGAAGCTGAGGCAGGAGAATTGCTTGAACCCAGGACGCAGAGGTTGCAGTGGGCTGAAGTCCCACCACTGCACTCTAGCCTGGGCAACAGAGGTGCCGTCTCAGAAAAACAAAAACAAAACAAAACAAAACAAAACAAACCATAGAGTCTTACTATATATATATTTAAAATAAAAACTGAAGTAGTAAGTACATGGAGAGGAAGAATACACCCGAAGATGTTAATGTGATGCCCCCAGAAGCTTCAGCCAGTCCACACTGTTCAACAACAAATGTCCCTCCTGTGAAGAGGGGAAGTTGGAGGTCATATAGAACAGTCTCATTTGTGCTGCTTTTTTTTTTTTTTGAGATGGAGTTGCCCAGGCTGGAGTGCAATAGTGCCATCTCAGCTCACTGCAACCTCCGCTTCCCGGGTTGAAGTGATTCTCTTTCCTCACCCTCCTGAGTAACTGGGATTATAGGCATGCACCACCATGCTGAGCTAATTTTGTATTTTTAGTAGAGACAGAGTTTCTCCATGTTGGTCAGGCTAGTCTCAAACTCCCAACCTCAGGTGATGCGCCCACCTCAGCCTCCCAAAGTGCCAGGTGTGAGCCACTGTGCCTGGCTTGTTTTTTTTCTTTTTTCTTTTTTTTTTTTTTGAGACAGAGTTTCGCTCTTGTTGCCCAGGTTGGAATGCAATGGCACAGTCTTGGCTCACCACAACCTCTGCCTCCCGGGTTCAAGTGATTCTCCTGCCTCAGCCTCCAGAGCAGCTGGGATTACAGGTGCATGCCACCACGCCCAGCTAATTTTGTATTTTTAGTAGAGATGGAGTTTCTCCATGTTGGTCAGGCTGGTCTTGAACTCCGGACCTCAGGTGATCCGCTCACCTTGGCCTCCCAAAGTGCTGGGATTATAGGCGTGAGCCACTGAGCCCAGCCCATTTGTGCTCTTAAACATAAAAGGATCAATAATTAAAAAAAAAAAATTGTAAGAAACTTAAGCTAGACAGAATCATCTTAATTTCTGCTGTGTTTGTGAAGCAAGTATTGACTTAGCAGGCAAATGGGTTGTGGTGGTATGACTTTGTAACACAATGGACCACACGAACAATTTAACAAACAAAACTGGAATTCTATATTAACTTTATCAGAGAAGAAGAAAAATTCAGGCCACTGTGAGGGGAATCAACAGAGCCTGAAACCCTCACACTGACAGACAAATGTTCTTTGTAAACAGAAAAGCAAATATATAACACACTTAAGATTAGTTTAGAATGGTCCTGCTTCTAGGTGAAGGGGGTGAGAATATGTTTTCCCTGGATTAACTTTCCACACCTCACTGCCTAGAGATGTGTTACCACCTAACTGTTCACTTTTGTTTCTGTCATGTGTTTTCACGTTTATTTCACAATGCATACCCTGCCGCTGTCTCACTCTACCCTTATTCTGGCATATCCACTTATATTTCCCAATTTCCCACTATACAGTGCTACCTCTTCCTCTCTCCTCCAAAACAGCTTCTCCACCATTCTCTCTCATTACAGGGATTAGCAAGCACTCAGCTGCTCAAGCCAAAAATTAGGAAATTGGCCCTGAACACACTCTCTTTGTCTGTCTCTCTCTCTCTCTTTCTCCCTTTCTCTCTCTTGCATGTGAGCACGCTCTCATTTCCACCTCTTACCCACATGCACACATCCAGTTAATTGCCAAGTCCTAAACTGGCTTCCTTCTAAATCTCTCAAATCTGTTTACATCTCCTGCCTCTATTGCTACCACCTTAGTTAGTCCCCTAGCTAGCACCTCTTCTCTCACCAAAATTACTCAGCAGTCTCCTTACTGGTCTCCCCGATCCACTCCTAGTTCTCTCTAATCCACTCCACACCTCTGCCCAGAGGCATAATTTTTCAAAACAGAGCGGATTTGAAAGACACAAATCTGCCTGTGTCATTCCCCTGCTTAATGTGGTTTCCTGCCTCTACCGATTGCACCAATGTGACCTCATTTGCTCTTGCCTTTGTTCTCTGTGCTCTGTTCTTAACAGGCTTCTCCCAGTTCTTCACACGGGATACCTGCTCACTAAGTGCCGGGCCTTCTTTGTCCATACCTTTCGCCCTTCTTTGTCTATCTCAGCTCTAATGACAAAGAACCAGCATTAACCATCTAGAAGAGGTTAAATCCCCTGGCCATATGCCTCCATTGGACGTTTTGTGCTTTCCTTCAATGACTGTCTATTTCATGGGAACAAAAACTCTGAGAACAGGGATCAGTCACGTCTGTCTTATTCACTACAGTAAATACCTAGAGTCAGCACGGTGCCTGACATGCTTAATAAATATTTTGTGAACTTATTCCAGAATCATAAAAGAATCACGTGGCTGGTTGGAAATTTCTTGGTTACTTAGTCTAGCCCTTTGTTGATACTTCAATCCTCCTCCTCTAGAGAATTGGAGTCTTTCTTATAGCATATAGAATAATTAGTTAACAAATAGTAATAAAGAAAATGGTGTGCTATAAAAAAATGTAAAGTACCCTATAGCCTAGTGATTATGAGCTTGGACTCTGGAGCCAGACCACCCGAGTTAAAATCCTGGCTTTTCTACTTACCAGTTATGTGATTTTGGGCTTCTTACTTAACCCCTCTGTGCTTCAAATTCCACATCTGTAAAATGGGGATAAAATGGTACCTTTTTCATAGGGCTGCCAAGAGGATTATATAGACTGTTATGTTGGTGTTAGCTACTATTATTATTACTTGGTTTTATATTATGTGTGTGCCACAATTTAAATGTTAAAAGAGCTTTATGGAAATGGGCTGACTTGTTAAATACAGTGCTAAAAAGTTACTTGCCCCCCATAGTAACTTTTCACTAACTAAAAGAAAATTCATTCATTTATTCATACACAATTAGAGTCATTATTTCTACTTACTGATATCTAGATCTAGTTCTCTTCCCTTTGGACACAAGGATGAGCAAGGATGACTGAATTTCCTATTCCTCTTTGGCTGGCTGGGGCCATGTAAATTGTGAGTAGGAGGGGGCAGCAGTCATGTCTGAGCTGGAATATTTAATTGCCAGAGTGAGACCCTCCAGAGCTCTTTTTCCCCTAGCTCTGTGATCATGGAAGCATGTACTGAGTCTCTATTAGCGTGGGTACCTGAGTAACTACAATGAGCAAAGAACCTACCAATTCTATGCTGCATGACTGAGAAATATGCCACTAAGATTTTAGAATCATCTGTAACTACCATATAACCTGCCCTGTTCTGACTGATACAATAACATCTGCAGGTGATTACTTTCTTAATCCATAGGAGAGGAAACTTGGATAGGATTCTTTGGTCTTAACAATTTTTCTGTTGACCGCCCTCATATTTGACCAGAGTCAAGCTGAAGAGTTTAATAAAAGGCTGGAGAAAGTCAATGTCTACCAGGAAGGGTACTCACCAACCAGTGGCTATCAAGGTAAGGTAAGATGTGTCAGCCTGAAAGAGAGTTAGTGTGATACAGCGAAGTCTCCTCCAAGTCATACTGTCTAGTATTATTCTTTATTATTCTTAAGTATTACATATTCAAAGAATATGGGAGATTCTATCTGTTTATGAAAGACAATCCTAAAATAGACTTGTTAAAAAAAAAAAAAAAACCTCCTTTTTGGGTATCTGTCTCATCACAGTTTTTTCATTAAATACAGACATGAATTGAAAAAGAAAAATGACTAAATGACTACATATTGAAATAAAAAATGGCATCATCAGATCTTAAAAATGATATGTGGAATTTACAATTCCAGAAGACATTTGTATTGATACTGTTAGCATATAATCTAGCAAGATGAGTATGGTGGGAGAGACAAAAGGCTACATGCTTATCTCTTGACTAATATAAGTTACTGAGAGGCTAAATATAGCCTATCAAGCCAAGTACTGCTAAAAAGGAAAAAAATTAGAAAGCTTATTTCTAGAAGCACACAATTTAGATGGTAGTTGAAAGAGTATATTAAATGTTTTTAATGCTATTTCTATCCCCCTAGACAGAGGCCTTGCTGATCCTCTGAGGAAAGTTCTCACTGAACCCAAGGGTAAAACATTAGAGCAAAATAAAAAGTGAGGCACGTGAGTAGTGAGGGCTCCAGTCACATGGCTCAGATAATTGAGGACTTGCTACTTTCTAGCAGAAGTATGTGGCCAGCTGAAGACACAGCACATTCAGTCAGTGTAAACCATCACAAGAGACTGATCACAGAAAGGGAGCCTTTATAGATGCCCCCTGTACTTCTGCCATGTAGCACAGGTAATCATAACTAAACAACTAGTGTCTCTAGCAGTGGAATGTGAGGTAGCTGTTCACTTTTGTTTCGGTCATGTGTTTTCACATTATTTCGCAAGGCATGCCCTGCCCCTTTCTCTCTCTCCCCTTATTTCAGCATGTCCACTCGTATTTCCCGTTGTTTTTGTTTCATGGAACAATCCTACTCACCACTGACACTTCATTTATTGAGTGGTAACTCTATGTCAGGCATTGATATAAATTTTTACATTTATGATTTCACCTAATCCTAGCAATAATTATGAGGCAGGGTCCAGCTTTAGCCATATTTTGTAGACAGAGAAACTGAGGCTTAAACAAGTAGCTTACCTAAGGTCATAGAGTTGAACTTGAACGCTGTTTGTTGGACGTCAAAGCAAACGCTCACTATACTGCACTAAATAGTTAGGCAGAGTGGGATCAATCTCTCTAGCATGTACTGCAAAGTCCTAAGGTAAAAGCCTGCATAAAAATCTAGACAAATTAAACCAGGGCAGGCAAAATTCCTGTGCACATGGCTAATTAGAAAGTCTAAATGATCCTAAAAAACTCCCTGGTTTAAAAAAAATCAATAGTAATAATTCTTCAATGCACCATTCGTATTTTTCTTCTTTAATAGCATTTTATAACTCATCAAACAATTGTCATTGCCTGGATTTTTGCCAAGAGTACATGACCACAGTTTTTGTATTTTAGCAAGTAAATGAAAATATATCAAGATCTGTAAATGTTGACTAGTACTGAAGGAAAATGCTTCAGTAGGGTGAAGACTCAGAAAAATACTGCTGGTTTGTCAACATGGAAATATACATGACCCATCAATTAGAGATACAGAATTTGGGTCAGTGTATATAGCAATTTGTTACAATTCGGCTGTCAATTTGGGGAGGAGAAAAATGAGAAGAGGCTCAAGGGACTTTTCAATCACCTGATATAACAAGCAACAAACAAAAGACATTGCAAATAATTCGGCGAAGTCAAAAAGAACATTAGAAATATTTGGAAACTATGACTGAGTTCATGTTAAGCCCACTGACATTCGTATTCTAGAAGAAAACCACCAGCAGGAGAAGAAACAAGAGCTCTATCCCTAGTCATCGACAAATATGTTGCTAAAGAGCAAGAAAGTGGAAAAATTCAAGGATGTTACAGTACAGACTGTGCAATCATACTGAACTTTGACACAAAAGAGCTAATTACTAGACATCTTTTCTTAATAAGTAAGATTCCAAAGCAATAAAAAATATGGAGCTGCAAGCCTCAGGAAAAAGAAAAAACCCTGTATCTCTTCCTTCTTTTGCCCTATTCAGCAGCCTCTTTATTAGGAAGAAGGCTGTACAATATAATTTTTTATTTTTATTTTTTGAGACGGAGTTTAGCTCTTGTTACCCAGGCTGGAGTGCAATGGCGCGGTCTTGGCTCACCGCAACCTCCGCTTCCTGGGTTCAAGCAATTCTCCTGCCTCAGCCTCCCGAGTAGCTGGGACTACAGGCACTCACCACCATGCCCAGCTAATTTTTGTATTTTTAGTAGAGACGGGGTTTCACCATGTTGACCAGGATGGTCTCGATCTCTTGACCTCGTGATCCACCTGCCTTGGCCTCCCAAAGTGCTGGGATTACAGGCGTGAGCCACCGCGCCCGGCCACAATATAATTTATTATGTCAGAAAAACATCCCATCTTGACACGATTGATTTAAGCTTTTCCAGGTGAAATTAAGGAAGCTGGTGGGATACAAAAAGCAAATTAAAGTTTTAGTCACAGGATGAGTGACGACTGAAGGTAGATATGTGAACATTCTTTAGTCCTTGTTCAATAGCTTTAAAACAGACCTCTGGACTTATATTCACGTAACTCTCCAAAAGCTAGTTTATGATTTAAATTCAGCTTGTTCAGTTGCAGCTCTGGTTAACTGCAGAGCTCAAGCTTTGTTACAGTAATCAGGGGGTGCTAAGGGTTACACGGGAGGAACCAAAGGGATAGAAATGGCAAACTTTGTTTCATTCCCATCCAAAGCCCCTCTTCTGCAACCAAAATTCTCCAGAATAGTGCATCATTTTGTCCCACCTGAAAGTACCTAGAATGAGGGGAAAGCACAGATAACCGCTCTAATCTGACACATGCAAAATCCTTATCAAATGAGAAAGGTGGGGCGGGAAGAGAAGGTGAGGGGAGACAGAATACAACGTAAGAGGGAAGATGAAGGTGGGAGATAAATATTTTTTATAAGCCAGGATACAGAGTAAAGTTAAATGTGGAAGGAAAAAAGACAAAGACGGTATTCTAGCTCATTATATTCCATTCTAAAATTTAGTAGCTGACAACTACCAAGCACACTAAAGATCAGTTCCTATCCCATTCTTTTTTTTGCAGGCATATAAACGTTTTTTTTTTGTTTTGTTTTTTTGGTTTTCTTTTTGGAGACAGAGTCTTGTTCTGTCTCTGTACACCAGGCTGGAGTGCAGTGGTGTGATCTGAGCTCACTGCAACCTCTGCCTCTTGGGTTCAAGCAATTCTCATGCCGCAGCCTCCCGAGTAGCTGAGATTATAGGTGTGCGCCATCATGCTTGGCTAATTTTTGTATTTTTAGTAGAGACAGGGCTTCGCCATGTTGGCCAGGCTGGTCTCAAACTCCTGGCCTCAAGTGATCCACCAGCTTTGGCCTCCCATATAATCTCTTAATAAAGTTTATTTCATTTAGCCCCTTGTCCCCAGATATCCATTACAGTATTTATGAGGACCATATGAGAAAATAATTGATATAACCACATGGCCCATCTGGGTACTATTCACTTACAACTCAGAGACCATGTAGTAATAGTGTTTAGTTCTGGTACTACACTTTACAAAGGTCATTAAGAAAAACTGGAATATACTCAGAGGCAAATGTTAAGGACAGGAAAAAAACTCAAAACAAAAACAAGTGAGGACCTGGATATGTTCAGCTTACAGAAGAGAGGCCCTCCAACACTTGAAGGGCTCTCATAAAAGAAAAACCTGGTTACTGTTTTCTGTATCCTCAAGGGGGGTTAGCTAAAATCACAGGTAGAAGGGAAAGATAAATTTCAGCTCAATAAAAGGAAAAAGCTTTGTAAGCAGGAAGTCTACTCAAAGAAAGAATAGGATGCCTCAAAAGACAGATTCTCACCTAGAATAGCCAAAGCAATCTTAAGCAAAAAGAACGCTGGAGGCATCACACTACCTGACTTCAAAATATACTACAAAGCTACAGTAACCAAAACAGCATGGTACTGGCATAAAAATAGATACATAGACCAGTGGAACGGAATAGAGACCCCAGAAATAAATCCACGCATTTACAGCCAACAAATTTTCAACTAAAGTGGCAAGAATACATAATGGGGAAAGGGCAGTCTCTTTAAAAAAAAAAAAAATGATGCTGAGAAAACTGGATATCCACACACATAAGAATGAAATTAGACCTGTATTTCTCACCACAGATAAAAATAAACTCAGCTGGATGCAGGAGCTTATGCCTGTAATCACAACACTTTGGGAGGAGAAGGTGGGAGGATCGCTTGAGCCCAGGAGTTTGAGACCAGCCTGGGCAGCATAGTAAGACCTTGTCTTTATTTTTTTAAAAAAGAAAAAAACAGACAAAGATGAACTCAAAATGGATTGAAGATTTAAATGTAGGACCTGAAATGATAAAACTACTAGAAGAAAACACAAGGGCAAAGCTCCATGACATCAGTCTGGGCAATGATGTTCTAGATATGACCTCAAAAGCACAGCCGACAAAGGTAAATAAATATAGACAAATGGGATGGCATCAAACTAAAAAGCTCCTTCTCCACTCCTGTGTTCATTCCAGCACTATTCATAATAGCCAAGATACAGAATTAACCTAAGTGTCCATCAACAAATGAACGGATAAAAAAATGTGATATAGATAGATGATAGAGAGATAGATACATAGATAAATAGATAGATAAATGGAATAGTATTCATTCAGTAAAAGAAGGAAATCCTGCTATTTGGATGAGTCTGAAAGACATTATGTTAAGTGAAATAAGCCAGGCAAAAAGACAAATACCACAGGATCTCACTCATGTGGAATCTAAAAAAGTTGATCTTAGAGAAGTACGGAGTAAAATAGTGACTAACAGAGGCTGGGGTGTTTAGCAGGGAAGAGGAGATGGGGAAATGTTGATCAAAGAATGCACATTTACAGTTAGACAAACAGAAAAAGGTCAAGAGATGTACTGCATAGCATAACTACAGCTATTGACGATTTATGGCATTCTTGAAAAATGCCGAGAGAGTGGATGTCATGTGTTCTCAGCACGAAAATGATAACTATGTAAGATAATGCATTAGTTAGCTCGATTTACCATTCCATTAGGTATAATACCTCAAAATATCATGTCGTGCATGATAAATACACACAATTTTATGGGTCAACCAAAAATAAAGAAATAAAAAAAGAAGATGATGACAAAGTCCCAGTTCAGGCAACAGGGAGACAACTACTTAGCAGAGGTGCTTAGAGGGAGGTTCAAGTACTAACTGAATGTCTGGGATCAGGTTAGTGCTTCTCTATCTATCGTTCAAGGACAAACTAAATTAGAACCACTGGCTTAGAAGTTCAGAAAATAATGCAAGTTCCTGAATCACTCTCTGGGTTCCGTGACTCAGAAGGGGACAATACTTGAGAATGTGCATTTTAACAAGTTTGCCAGGTGATTCTAACACACACTCAAGATTCATAACTAGACTAGCTGACCTTTGAAGCTTCATCTATCATTTATTCTCTAATATCACTAAGCTGTCCAATAGTTTCTCTGCTTTGATCATTTTATTTGTTGCTTCTGTGAGAAACTTACCCTAACTCAGGTTTCACTAACTTCTTCTCTATTGAAAGTCTACCCACTCCTTCAAGATGAGCTAAAATGAATAAGTGATTCTTTTCTGCTTTTCCAATCACATATGATCCCCGATTACTCTAAACCTGTGTATCACTACTTTGTACTACACCAATGGAACTTCTTACTGCACAAGTTAATAATACTCACCCATCACTATAAATACTTTGAGGGAAGGATCTCTGTCTCATTCCCCATTTTATTCTCAATGCCTAGCCCATACTTTGTTATAAACATAACTTGACAAACATTTGCTGAATGAATAAATGTCTTATATTGTAGATATTTTGTGCTTACTAAAGTGTAAGCTCTTTGAAGACAGGTTCTCATCTCTATCACTGTGGTCCTAGCACAGTGCACAGATAGACAAGAAGGTCTGATAAACCTTGACTTTAACTGATGAGTAAGTGACATTTTCTTTTGGGGTTCTCAGGTAATAAGAAATTTTTACCAACAGTTGTCTCAGATAGTACCCACTATTACCTCTTATAATTCCCACTAGCTTTAAATGCATACCTTAATACTGTTTGAAAATAGCAAACGTTGCAGAAGAGAGGTGAAAGAGTAAAGACTCCTTTCCATAGAACAAGGACGGTGGTGACCACATATGAAAACGATGATAGGGCCCAAGTGCCATGTTTACTCTACTCCTGGTGTTTGTTGCCAAGTCTTGATTCATCCTTGATAATTTATTTTCTATCCACCTTTTTCATTCTCATCTGACACTGACTGTTCTATGACCTGCACTCTGGAAAGTCACCATCAAGTTTCTAATAATCAAAACCAGTGGTCATTGATCCTTGGGTTTGCAAAGAAGTTTTAGTTCATGTACCTGAAAAATATTGCCTGTAGTGTCCTTGAGGAGAGAAGACCTAGATGTATTTTACAATGTAAGTATCTTAAAAACTAAAAATTTTAAAAGTCTTCATTCTTTCAAAACCTTAAAAAGTCCTCAGCCCTTCCAACGTAGAAGGGTTCTTTTACCTTATGCTTTTAATTGGAACTCTTCTATCTGGTTCTATCCTCTACTCTCTGTTCCCTTTCTCCATTTTGTCCTTACAGATAACAATAACAGGAACAATATTTCTACTAATAATAACTATCATTAATTGATATCACTAAACTATGTATTTTATAAACTGGTTAATTTTAATAATAATTTTATTATTTAATTATTATTTATTTAATTTTAATAATAATTTTATTATTCTCCCTATTTTCAAATGAGGATTCTTTTTTTTTTTTTTTTTTTTTTTTTGAGACGGAGTTTCGCTCTTGTTACCCAGGCTGGAGTGCAATGGCGCGATCTCTGCTCACCGCAACCTCCGCCTCCTGGGCTCAGGCAATTCTCCTGCCTCAGCCTCCCGAGTAGCTGGGATTACAGGCACGTGCCACCACGCCCAGCTAATTTTTTGTTTTTTTAGTAGAGACGGGGTTTCACCATGTTGACCAGGATGGTCTCGATCTCTCGACCTCGTGATCCACCCGCCTCGGCCTCCCAAAGTGCTGGGATTACAGGCTTGAGCCACCGCGCCCGGCCTCAAATGAGGATTCTTATGACCCCAAAAGATCAGGTAACTCAGTCCCCAAAAGTACACCTTTACTAAGGGATTAATCTGGGATTCCAGCCCGTATCTATTTAGTTCCAAAGCCAATACAGTATACCACTATACTATGCTGTCTCTTAATAACATTAATAACTTTAATTACTACTGCAATCATTTTGAAACTTTGAAATTGCTAAGTTTAACAAAAGCCATGTTTTAGTAAGATAAATCTAGTGGAGATGTTCAAGATGGATCGGAAGGAAATTAACTGGAGGTTGGAAAACCAATTAAAGATGTAATAATTTAGGCATGAGTCCATAATGGGCTACACTAGGATGCTGGCAATGAGAATGAAAAAAAAAAAGATGAATATAGGAGAAATTATGAGAGATGAATCAAAAGAACTTGGCAACTACTTAAACACATGAAGAGAGGAAAGGAATCAAAGCTGGTTTAAATTATAAGTCTGTGTGACTAAGAAACAAAAGGAGTGCCATGAAGTGAAATCAGTAAAACAAGGATAAGATCAGAGTTTATGGGGGAGAAAAATGATAAATTTCTTATTACTATTACTGAAAGTGAAACAATGATATGACTTAGATGTAGGAAGGTGATCACTTTACAACACATCTATCTTTAAAATAAGAGTAAAAATACTGTTCTGCTTTTCCTTAATATGATGCTGAAAGTGAGGAAAAGGATATCAATTCACCTAAGAACACAGATCTCTGACTGAAGCAAATACTATTGTTTTCCTTGCATGCAGTCCCTTTCTCTTCCTAACTTGCAAAAAGTGCAATGCCTGCAAATTCCAACACCATTCATTCAAAGGAGATAGCTAACAGGTCTCATCTGTTTAGCTAGAAAGCGTGTAACAGGTCCTTCATAAGAAGACCACAGACGATAGTTTGAGTGAAAATTTATGCAAAGTAACAGATTAGTAATAGTTTTACACCAGCAGGGCTTCATGTCTCATTATTTTATACAGACCACTAATAGAGTTTAGTATTAGAATTTGAAAAGGAACAGAAAATAGAAAGCTCTCCCCATAGAATTTATTGTCATCTTTCAGCTATTATGGGTTTCATTATGGATTTCTATTCCAAGGCATTATTCTTTGTTTTATTTTAAAAATGTGGCTCATACTTTTAAAATGGCTCTCTGGGAAACCTCTATATTTGCATGAATTCAAATGAAGCTCCGTTCTCTGTTGTCATCATTCTGCTTAGCAGCTTGTTACATATTTTATAGGGTTAGGAAGTGATTAACAATGGACTCCTCTACGGCATTCCATAAAACAACAAAATCACCAGTAAGGCTCAGCAAAGTAAACATCTAGAGTGCTTTTAAGTATTTGGTTTTATCGTTTTTAAACGACAAGTTAAAAAAAAAATGTTATGATGTAGTTGAGGACGCAACACCCCTGACTGAGGACAGGCTGACAACTGGATAGATTCTGTGTGAAGAATGCCCCTTAGTTACTTAGCTCTTCAACATTCTCTTATGATATCCACTGGAACATCAAATGTGCCTCTGCATATCATCCCAAATGGAGAGAGAAGATAATAGAAGGAATTAAAATGACACAACTGCTGGCCGGGCGCAGTGGCTCACACCTATAATCCCAGCACTTTGGGACGCTAAGGTGGGTGGATCACGAGGTCGAGAGATCAAGACCATCCTTATCAACATGGTGAAACCCCATCTCTACTAAAAATACAAAAATGAGCTGGGCATGGTGGTGTGCGCCTGTAGTCCCAGCTACTCAGGAGGCTGAGGCAGGAGAATTGCTTGAACCCAGGAGGTGGACGTTGTGGTGAGCTGAGCCGAGATCGCCATATTGCATTCCAGCCTGGGTAACATGAGTGAAACTCATCTCAAAAAAAAAAAAAAAAAAAAAAAAAAAAAAAAAAAAAAAAAAAAAAAAAAAGCTACACTGCAATAACTGCTATACAAATAAATCAAGCTGCTTTTTGGAAGAAGATATAAAAAATGGAATAAGTTTCAAATAGCGCAAGAATGTTGAAGACACATTCCCAATCCAAACTTGTATTCTATATATTCAAGAAATAGAGCCATATACACCAGGTCATGCATCAGGACAAAAGTGGTTCCTTTTTGTTTAGGGAGATAATAGAAAAGTAAATGCTAGGAAGTTTTTCAAAGGAGATCAAAAGATGCAGTGATTAATGACTCTGATGTACTTCAAAATGAAATTTCTTCAACCAAGTAGGTCTGGGTTTTAAGTAATTAACCTAACACTTGAACAATGGATTGTTACAAAATATAATGAAGTATAAAACACTGTCTGATAAATGTTAACTCAATGTTCATGTCCTCCAGTGGACACAGATATTTTATTGATTGCATATGAGGACAAATTCTTAAAAAAAAAAAAAAGGGAGAAATATTTTATTACATACCTTGAGAGTTGAATCATTTTTGAGGCTAAAGAGCTTAAAGTTTATATACGGAATGTTGAATCATAAAGCACAGAAAATTGTCCCACTCTTAAGAAAATTCAACTTTAAAGACATCTTTTGCTCTCTCCAGTCCCTGCCTCCAAGATGACAAAGAAAAGAAGTAAAATGGTGGTGCCAAAAAGGGCTATGCCCACGTGCAGCCTATTCGCTGCATGAACTGTGCCTGATGCATGCCCAAGGACAAGGCCATTAAGAAATTCGTCATTCGAAACACAGTGGAGGCCAAAGCAGTCAGGAACATTTCTGAAGCAAGCGTCTTTGATGCCTATGCATTTCCCAAGTTGTAAGTGAAGCTACATTACTGTGTGAGTTGTGCAATTCACAGCAAAGTCGTCAGGAATCGATTTCATGAAGCCCGCAAGGACCGAACACCCCTACCCCAAATTGGACCTGCAAGTGCTGCTCTACGAGCCCCACCAAAACCCACGTAGGGAGCTGAGTCCTTAAAAGACTGAAGATGGACTATTACCTGGAGAAAAATTAAATGGAAACTGTACTTTAAAAAACAAAACAAAACAAAAAAACAAAAAAAAAAAATCTTTTCACAGTGGTTTTTAAGAAGTATCATTACCATAATTAAATATATTATATGTGGTGGCTCATGCCTGTAATCCTAGCACTTAGGAGGAGGACACATGAGGTTCGCTTGAGGCCGCAAGTTCGAGACCAGCCTGGGCAAAACAGTAAAACCTCATCTCTACAAAAACATTTTAAAACTAGTGGGGCATGGTGGTATGTGCCTGTTGTCCTGGCTATCTGGGAGGCTAAGATGAGAGAACTGCTGGAACCCAGAGGTTCGAGGTTGCAGTGAGTTATGAATGATCATGCCACTGCATTCCAGCCTAGGAGACAGAGCAAGACTGTCTCTTTAAAATAAATTAAATTAAATATTGGAAATAATAATTCAAGTTCATAAAATGAAACCTCATTTAACAAAAGCTAATATAAATGAAGAAAATTCATACATTATCAGCTTAAAGAATGTCATTGCCATCTGGACTGTCCAAGAAGAACCAACACTTCCTATAACAAGACACCTCTTTTTCGGAAAGAAGAATAAAACTGATTTTTGTTGGCCTGCCAGCACAGCAAGCATTATAATAAAACAAACAAACAAACAAAATTAAGATTTACTCAATACGTAAAGAGCATTGTCCATGATCTTTTTGCTTTCATTTTAGGTTTATTTTAAAATTTACAAATAGTAAAAGTCTCCTTTTGGTGTACTATTCTATGAGTTTAAAAAATGCACAGACTCATATACTTACCACCACAACAATCACAAAACTGCTCCATTACCCCAAAACTTGTGCTGCCTTTTGGTAGTGAAATTCTCACCTCACCCTTAACTCTGGCAAACACTGATCTGCTTTCCATTGCTATCATTTTGCCTCATTTTTTTTCTTTTGAGTTGGGGTCTTGCTTTATTCCCCAAGCTGGTCTTGAACTGCTGTGCTCAGCTTATCTTCCTAACTCAGCCTCCGGAAGCATTGGGATTACAGGTGTGAGCCACCGAGCCTGGCCTTATTTTGCCTTGTATAGAATGATATATATATGGAATCATATGGTATGTAGCCTTTTGAATCTTGCTTTTTTCACTTAGATTCATCTAAGCTCTTGTGGCTGTAAGCTGCTCATTCGTTTTTATTGTGAGTAGTATTCCATAATAGGGATATACCACAGATTGTTCATCCAATTATTGAGATTTTTCATCCATTTATCAATTGAAGGGGTATTTGGGTTATATCCAGTTTTTGTCAACTTTTTTTCTGTTTTTGTTTTGTTTTTGAGACAAAGTCTCACTCTTGTCACCCAGGCTGCAGTGTAATAGCACAATCTCAGCTCACTGCAACCTCCGCTTTCTGGGTTCAAGCAATTCTCCTGCTTCAGCCTCCTGAGTAGTTGGGACTACAGGCACCCACAACCACGCCCAGCTAATATTTGTATTTTTAGTAGAGACAGGGTTTTGCTATGTTGGCCAGGCTGATCTCGAACCCTTGACCTCATGTGATCCATCACTTCGGCCTCTCAAAGTGTGTTGGGATTACAAACGTGAGCCACCATGCTTAGCCTTTTTTTTTTTTTTTTTTTTTTTTGAGACAGAATCTCGCTCTGTAGCCCAGGCTGGAGTGCAGTGGCACAATCTTGGCTCACTCCAGCCTCTGCTTCCGAGGATCAAGCAATTTTCCTGTCTCCGCCTCCTGAGTAGCTGGGATTACAGGCATCCACCACCGCGCCTGGCTAATTTTGGTATTTTTAGTAGAGACAGAGTTTCACATGTTGGCTGCGCTGGTCTCAAACTCCTGATCTCAAATGATCTGCTCACCTCGGCCTCCCTAAGAGCTGGGATAATAGGAGTGAGCCACCGTGCCCGGCTTGTGTTGTCAACTATTAATAATGTTGTTATAAACATCCTTATTCAGGTTTTTGTGTGAACGTATGATTTCATTTGTCTAAGGAGTGAAATCGTGGGGTCACATGTAGGTTTATGTTTAACTTTATAAGAACAACTATTTTTCCAAAGTGGTTATACCATTTTGCATTCTTACTGGCAGATTCCAGATGATCCCCATCCTTGACAGGACTTGGTATTATCAGCTATTTTGTTAATAAAGTGATTCTAATAGCTGTGTAATCATTATCTTATAATGATTTTTGTTATCTCAGTGTAGTTTTAATCTGCATTACCCTAATGACTAATGATACTGGGCATCTTTTCATGTGTTTGATTGCCATCTGGATATCTTTCAGCCTGTTCAAATATTTTCCCTCTTTTCTTTAAAAAATTGAATTTTCTGTTTAGTTACTGTTGAGTTTTGAGAGTTCTTTACATATTTTGGGTATAAATTCTATGTCATATATCTGGTTTGCAAATATTTTACCCCCAACCTAGTCTTTTTTACTCACCTTCTCAATTATCAGCTATTTAAAGAAATCCATCATTCCCCTACTCAGTCTACCATATCCTTTCACTAAATTGGCCTAACATTATAAGGATTTTGGAGGAAATAAATACAGTGACATGATAAAGATACGTTTATCAGAAAAGAGTCTCTAAGGTGATACTTATAAACTAAGATCTAAATGACGAGAAGCCAGAGAAAAGAATATCTAGGCAGAGAGAAGAGCAAAGCCAAAGTGCTGGAGTGGGGAAAAGGTAGGCAAGTTCAAGGAAGAGAAGGTAGAACATCCTGGCTGGAGCTCAATCAGGGAGGCAGAATGACAAAGCAGATGGAGACCAAGAAGCAGAGGCAGGAAGCAAACCATTTAAGGTCACACAGGCCTTGGAGGGGTTTGGAGGTGAGACACTTTTGAAGAGTTTTAAGCAGAGAGTAATTTGATCCTCCTTAAGAAAATTTCTCTGGCCGCCACATAAAAACTTTACTGGAGGAGGAGGCAGGAAGACCAGTTAGAATTCTCCCAGTCTGGGCAAGAAATGACAACTACAGTGGTGGTAGTACATCTCAATTGCAGTAGATGGATTTAAGGCATATTTTAGAGTTAAAACCAACATGACTCTCCAAAGGACTAAAATGTGGAGAGTTGGTTTTTATTTTTTTTTGAGATGTCATTTCGCTCACTGCAGCCTCCACCTCCGAGAATCAAGCAATTCTCCTGCCTCAGCCTTGGGAGTAGCTGGAATTACAGGCACCCACCACTGCGCCTGGCTAATTTTTGTATTTTTAGGAGAGACAGGGTTTCATCATGTTGCCCAGGCTGGAGTGCAATGGCACAGTCTCGGCTCACCGCAACCTCCGCCTCCCAGGTTCAAGCGTTTCTCCTGCCTCAGCCTCCCAAGTAACTGGGATTACAGGTATGCACCACCATGCCCCACTAATTTTTCTATTTTTAGTACACACAGGGTTTCACCATGTTGGCCAGGCTGGTCTTAAAAACTCCTGACCTCATGATCCACCTGCCTTGGCTTCCCAAAGTGCTGGGATTACAGGCATGGGTCGCTGCGCCAGCCTTTTTTTTTTTTTTTTTTTTTTTTAAGGTAGGATTAATCATGAGTCCTAGGCTTAGGTACCAAAATATAGGATAAATAATAGTGACATTTAGTGGGATGGAGAATAACTGATTGGAGAAGTGAAAAATCAAGACTTCCGTTTGGGAAGTTTTGGATGCCTAAGAGAGCACAGTAGAGATTTTAAGTCAATGGCTAGAACACAATGAAGAGAGGCCTGGCCAGAGAGATTAAATTTGACACCTAGAAGCATATACATGTATAAGAAAGGAGAATATACGTAGAGAAAATAGGGAGTTCAGGCAAGCTCTTAAGCACTCCCAACATCATACTGAAATATCAGTTTACATGTCTCTCCCCCAACTGGTCTGTTAGTTCTTCAGATGCACAGATCATGTCTTTTTCATATCTGTAATTAATGAATCCTGTTGCCTGATACTTAACGAGTGCTTATTAAGTGTTGTGGAACTCACAGAGGCATGATAGGGAAGGTGGCATCATCATATATGTGGTAGATAAGGATCGGTGAAGACAAGCAACCCTAGAGACTGTAGTCCCAGAGAGCAAGCTTTACATGCCATATCTATGATGGGCAACTAGTCTCTCAAGCAAAAAGGAACCCTACAAAACAGCAGATTATTGTTTCCTATAACACAATTGGGGAAAAAAAAAAACAGATTAAAATGTTTGCTTGCAAGTAAAAGAAATCACTTTTCACCTAGAACTATTCTAAGGGTTCTCTTTTCTACTAACTTTAAATTACTACCTGCAAAATGAGTCCTTTTATTAGAGTTTACAAGCTAATAGGTCAGATAACTGGGCTAAATTGAGATTGATTATCTTCGATTTGATGATCTGAGTATGAACAGCCTCTCCTGTTCCTAAGAATACAAAAGGACCCAGTAGTCCCTGTACTGCTACCCTACATTCCTTTCACGTTTGATTTGTCCTCTCAAAAGACTCAGGAAATAGCCTTCCCTAAATGGCTTCGAAAAGAACCGAAACAAAAGCTCAGGATAATCCTATCATGATATAAGATTCCCCTCCTCAACAGTCTAGCTCTACTGGAAGGAAAAATGGAACATAATAACTCAGCAAAAAATAAAATAGACAGATCCCTAACAGGAGAAACTCCTAACCAAAGACACCTGAAATCATTCTAGCAGTTTTCAAAATATACTGTGAGTTTTCATTGTAGCAGCATATTTCTATACAAACAACACACACAAAAATCTCACTTTGTGGTCAAAAGAAAGGTCATTTTGATTATTCAGAAAACGGAAAATGGCAATTTACCACTTATGTGAATAATGGCAGATTGAAGAACATACTGATTCTCTTTTCCCCCTCCTTATAACAAATGAGAATACACAAAAAATTTAAGTATGACATAAAAAGGCCATTTTACGAGCATCTTTACCAGTTGAATACTTTAATTATATCACTTTAAATGTCCTATTTAAGGTATTATTTCAAAGATGCCAGGCAAAGTGGAATTCATATTATGTAGAAGTCTGACCACGGTTTTATTTTTTATTTATTTTTGTTTTTGGAAGACAGAGTCTCAATCTGTTGCCCAGGCTGGAGTTAGTTCAATGGCACGATCTCTACTCACTGCAACCTCTGTCTCCTGGTTTCAAGCGATTCTCCTGCCTCAGCCTCCCAAGTAGCTGGGATTATAGGCACCCACCACCACGCCCGGCTAATTTAGTATTTTTAGTAGAGATGGTGTTTCACCATGTTAGCCAGGCTGGTCTCGAACTTCTGACCTGAGTGATGCCCCATGTCAGCCTCCCAAAGTGCTCGGATTACAGCATGGGCCATGTGCCTGGTCATGACCATCCTTTTATAACAAAGAAATTTATCCCTGAAAATCCATGAGCTCTCCCACAATTCTCCAGCTAGCTTGCAGTTAGGTGAAGCCATGTTACTGGTTCTGGCCAATGGGCTGCGAATTAAAGAACATGTCACTTTCATGCTGAAAAATTTAAATGCTGGTGTATGAATCATCAGCTCTGGCTTCCCATGCTGCAGTGCTGAAGAAAGCTACATGTTCTAGTTGGTACAGCTATAAGAAGGTAGAGCCTCCATCAGGCTGGCTCCCTGAAAGACTATGAGGAACAGAATCCTTGACCTATGGCAGACGTGTAGTGTCAACAAGAAAGACTTTTGTTATGCTAAGTTACTGAGATTTTGTTTTTGCTGCTGTTATTACAACACAGCTTAGCCTATCCTTACCAATATACCTTCATAGTTGAAAACTATGTTCATAATTTGGTCAAAAAACCCACTTCACACTACACACGTACATTTAATTTGCAAGTATAATTATTTACAAAGACTATTTCTTTTAAAGCAGAAGTCAATATGTAGCCTTTGATTTTAAAAGAGCCATTTTATTTCTTATTGTGATCTCCAAAACTGATGTGCCTATTGTCATTTACAACATTATGTGGATAGAGTTTTAGCTTTATATTATTTCATTTGTTTCATCATCTTAGAGGACCATCTCAAGCTAGCTTATGATATAAATTTCAATTAGAAAATCCTAGCAAAACAGTCTATTTAATAGTGTGGGAAGTCAATGCTAATACAATTATTTCAGGGAGACTATCTGTTTGTATTTTAACACATAAGTTAACAGACTTCTCTGCTACAACACTAAACTTCCAAGGATCTGCATCTAAATCTTAGGCAGTAAGAAAAGGTAAACAATCATATTTCTATAATACATGAGTTTCTCTGTACTGCATATTTAAGTTCTGTGTTTTCTCCCTTTCCAATTTAGCAATATCACAGCAATCATCAAACGGCTAGATTCGAGAAATGATAAAACTAGTCTGCCCCTTATGTCTTTTCTACCCAGGAATCTGACAACACATTCCTGTTTGTTTTTTGGTTAGTAACAACATTAGTCTGAACATCATTACGCACACTGCAGTTGTGTATTTATTTCCCCTTCCAAGAGAAAAAAGAATTTACTAGTGTAATATAAGAACAATAGGACACTCTAATAGCTAGTGAATTTATAATAAACAAAAAGAAATGTTTTTTCATATACCATATAGACACTCAGCCAACCTACTGAATGTGTTACTGATCATTTCACAGTCAGGGTTTTTAAAGGCTGGACAACTTTAATAATTAATGAAATCTTTAATGTTTGTCACCTGTGAAAGTAATTAAATTTGGTTCTTCAAGAAATTGTGTCCCTGGTTCTAACCAGGCATTTCACGCTCACTCCGTTTACCCTCTTGGGGTAAAGGGAATGGCACAGTAAGTTTTATTGTTATATATCTCATATTCCCTTCTTAAGAAAAGTGAAGTTTTTGTTTGCTTTTAACAACTTTATTAAGGATTAACGGAAATAAACTGCACATATTTGAGGTGAACAATTTGTTACTTTTTGACAAGTAAAACCATCACCACAACCAGGATAATGAATATATGTACCACCCCCAGAAGTTTCCTTGTGCCGTTCTGTAATGCTCCCTTCTCATATCTCGCCACTCCCTACCTCTGTTTCCAATCTGTAATGCTTTCTGAAACTATAGGTTATTGTGAGGTTTCTAAATTTTATATAAATGAATCATACAGTATGTATTATTTTTTGTTTGGCTTATTTCACTCAATATAATTATTTTGAGGTTCATCCATACTGTTGAATGAATCAATAGTTCATTCTTTTTCATCATTTAGTATTTTATTGTATACAATAAATTATAACACAATTCATTTTTCCATTTATCTGTTGATGAACATTTTGGGTTGGTTCTAGTTTTGCCTATTAAAAATGAAGCTGCTATGAACATTTATGTGTAAGTCTCTGCATGGGTATATGCTTTCTCTTCTAAATACATATGAGTGAAATGGCTGAATCATATGAAGGCGTATGTTTATCTTTTTAGAAAACTGCCAAACTGTTTTCCAATGCAGTTATACCATTTTAGATTCCCATCAACAGAGCAGCAGAGTGTTAAGAGTTACAGTTCCTTCATATCCTCTCCCACATTTAGCATGGTCAGTTTTAAAAAAAACTAATAGGTACATAGTGGTATCATATTTTAGCCTTAATTTGCATTTCCCTAACATCTAATGATGTTGAATACCTTTTCATCTGTTTATTTGCCACTTATATATCCTTTTGGGTGAAGAATTGGTTCAAACAGTTTGTCTTTTTTTACCCTGAGGTGTTTATGTTGTTGAATGTAAGTGTTTTTCTTTTTTTTTTTTTTTTTTTTTGAGATGGAGTTTCGCTCTTGTTTCCCAGGCTGGAGTGCAATGGCGCGATCTCGGCTCACCGCAACCTCCGCCTCCTGGGTTCAGGCAATTCTCCTGCCTCAGCCTCCTGAGTAGCTAGGATTGCAGGCACGCGCCACCATGTCCAGCTAATTTTTTGTACTTTTAGTAGAGACGGGGGTTTCACTATGTTGACCAGGACGGTCTCGATCTCTTGACCTCGTGATCCACCTGCCTCGGCCTCCCAAAGTGCTGGGATTACAGGCTTGAGCCACCGCGCCCGGCCGAATGTAAGTGTTTTTCATATGTTCTTTATTAGATTTGCAAATGTTTTCCCCCAGTCTGTACTTTATGATGTTATAAATGTTCATTTATGACTTGCAAATATTTTCCCCCAGTTTGTAACTTATCTTTTCATTCTCTTAAAAGTGTTTTTAGAGGAGCAAAAGGTTTTACATTTGATGAAGTTCAATTTTTCAATTTTTTTCTTTTATGAATTGTTTGTTTGATGCTATATCTTAAACATGTTTGCCTAAATAAGATAAAACAAAGGTTTTCTTTTACGTTTTCTTTTTCCTAAAGAAAGTTTATAATTTTAGGTTTTACATTTAGATCAATAATCCAGTTGGGGTCAACTTTGTCTATAGTACAAGGCATGAACTTGAAGTTCATTTTTACATATGAATATCCATTTGTTGAAAAGATTTTCTTTTTTCCACTGCCTTTGTACCTTTGTTGAAAATCAGTTGTCCATAATTGTGCAGGTCTACCTCTAGGCTCTCTATTCTGTTCCATTACCTTTTATATGAATACTATACTGTTTTGAGTAAGGTAGGTTTACAATAAATCTTCAAGTTAGGTACATGTTAGGTCACTAGTTTGTTTTTTTCAAATTCATTTGGACTAATCTGGCTTCTTTGCATTTCCATATAAATTTGAAAATAAGCTTATCATTTTTTTCAACAATGCCTGCGGGGATTTTACTGGAATTATATTGAATCTATGGGTAAATACTGGGAGAGCCAAAAACCTTATAATATTGAGTCTTCTGACCCATATACAATCTCCCTATTTCTCCAAGTATTTTTTTTTTTTTTTGAGATGGAGTCTTGTGCTGTTACCAGGCTGGGGTGCAGTAGGGTGATCTCGGCTCACTGCAACCTCCACCTCCTGGGTTCAAGCGATTCTCCTGCCTCAACCTCCCGAGTAGCTGGACTACAGGTGCCTGCCACCATGCCCAGCTAATTTTTCTATTTTTAGTCGAGATGGGGTTTCACCATGTTGGCCAGGATGATCTTGAACTCCTGACCTTGTGATCTACCTGCCTCGGCCTCCCAAAGTGCTAGGATTATAAGCGTGAGCCACCGTGCCTGGTGGTTTTTTTTTTTTTTTTTTTTTCCTCCCCGAGACAGGGTCTCACTCTGTCGCTCAGGCTGGAGTGCAGTGGCGCTATCTCAGCTCACTGTAACCTCTACCTCCCAGACTCAAGCTATTCTCCCACCTCAGACTTCTGAGCAGTTAGGACTACAGGCGCATGCCACCACACCCAGGTAGTTTTTTTATTTTTTGCAGAAACAGGGTTGTGCTATGTTGTCAAGGCTGGTCTCTAACTTCTAGGCTCAAGTGATCTGCTTGCCACAGCTTCCCAAAGTGCTGGGATTACAGGCATGAGCCAATGCGCCTGGACTTGCACATCTTTTATCAGATTTTTCCCCTAAGTATTTCAAATCTTTTGATGCTACCGTAGTTTTTAACAATTACAATTGTTGATTGTTTGTGGATAGTATACAGAAATACAATTGATTTTTGTACAATGATTTGTATCCTGTCACTTGCTAAATTCACTTATTAATTTTGTGGATTCCACTGGATTTTCTGCATAGATGATGATGTCTGAGAATTAAATACAGTTTTATTTCTTCCTTTTCAATTTGGATTCCTTTTACTTCTCTTCCTTGCCTCACTGTATTAGCTAGAACTTCTATTCCAGTACAATGCTGAATGGAAGACATGAAAGTGGATATCCCCAACATAGTCCTGACATTAGGAGGAGAGTATTCAGTCTTTTGCTATTAAGTTAACTGCTGGATTTTTACAGAGCCCTTCATCAGTTTTAGGAAGTTTTCTTATGTTTCTCATTTGCTGGTATTTATCAGGAGTAGGTATTAGGTTTTACAAAATTCCTTTTTTACTTCTATTAAGAAGATCACATGCTGTTTAGTTTGTGGTACAAATAAGCTAAACCGTGTTCCTTCTACCCCCTCATTCATTCGTTACAGTCTTAAACTCTGATACCTGAGAAAGTGACTGTATTTGGAGACAGACTCTAAAAGGTAACTAGGCTGGGCATGATGGCTCATGCCTGCAATCCCAGCACTTTAGGAGGCTGAGGAAGGTAGGTTGCTTGAGTCCAAGAGTTGGAGACCAGCCTGTCCAACATGGCAAAATCCCATCTCTACAAAAAATACAAAAATTAGCCAGGCATGGTGGTGTGTTCCTGTAGTCCCAACTACTTGGGAGGTTGAGGTAGAAGGATCATCCGAGCCAGGGATTCAGGGGTTGCAGTCAGCCAAGATTGCACTACTGAACTCCTGCCTAGGGAACAGAGTGAGACCTTGTCTCCAAGGAAAAAAAAAAAAGTAATTAACTTAAAATGACCTCATTAGGGTGGGCTCTAATCTAATATAAGAAGTGTCCTTATAAGAAGCAATTAAGACACAGAAAGTCTCACATACACAGGAGTGACCATGTGAGAGTACAGGAGGAAGGCAGCCATTTGCAAGCCAAGGAGAGAGAACACAGAAGAGATCAAACTTGCCAATGCCTTAATTTTGGACTTCTAAACTCCAGAGTTGTGAGAAAATAAATTTCTGTTGTTGTATCTATCTAATTTATGATTTATTGTTATGGCAGCCATGGCAAACTAACAGTTTTTTTTTTTTTTTTTTTTTTTTTTTTTAACACATTAAGTTACACTGGTTGTTAAACCAGCCTTGCATTCCATGAAAAAATAAAACAAAACAAAAAAAAAACCACTTGGAAGAGTTGTCCTTTTATGGATTGTTGGATTCAATTTGTTAAAATTTTAAAATTCTGTGTTCCATGAGGAATACTAGTCTATAATTTTCTTTTTTTTTTCTTTTTTCTTTTTTTTAAGATAGATTCTCACTCTGTAGCCCAGGCTGGAATGCAGTGGCATGATCTTGGATTACAGGTGCCCACCACCATGCCTGGCTAATTTTTGTATTTTTAGTAGTGATGGGGTTTTGCCATGTTAGTCAGGCCAGTCTTGAACTCCTGAGCTCAGGTGACCTGCCTGCCTTGGCTTCCCAAAGTGCTGGAATTACAGGCATCAGCCACCTCGCCTGGCCTGTAATTTTCTTTTTGTGTAATATCTTCATCTAGTTTTATAAGTAGGGTAATGCTGGGCTCAGAGACTGAACTGGCAAATATTGCCTTCTGTTCAATTTTTCTGGAAGAGTTTATGTAGAATTAATATCATTTCTTCCTTAAATGTTTAGCAGAATTCATCAGTAAAGCCATCTAAGCCTGGTGTTTCTCGGTGGAAAATCTTTTAGCTTTAAGTTCAATTTCTTGCCCACGTGTGATGGCTCATGCCTATAATCCCAGCACTTTGGGAGGCCAAGGCTTGAATTCAGCAGTTCAAGACCAGCCTAGGCAACATAGTGAGACCTCATTTCTGCCTAAAAAAAAAAAGCTGGGTGTAGTGGTGTGTGCCTGTAGTCCCAGCTACTTGAGAGGTTGAGGCAGAGGGACAACTAGAGCCTGGGAGGCTCAGGCTGCAGTGAGCCCTCGTTGTGCTACTGTACTCAGTCTGGGCAACAGACAGGGACTCTGTCTCAAAAACACAAAAAGTCAATTTTTTTTTTGTACAGTCTTGCTCTGTTGCCAGGCTGGAGTGCAGTGGTGCAATCTTGGCTTCAAGCAATTCTCCTGCCTCAGCCTCCCCAGTAGCTGGGACTACAGGCACGTGTCATCATGCCCAGCTAATTTTTGAATTTTTAGTAGAGATGGGGTTTCAGCATGTTGGCCAGGATGGTCTCTATCTCTTGTCCTTGTGATCTAACTGCCTTGGCCTCCCAAAGTGCTGGGATTACAGGTGTGCACCACTGGGCTTGGTCCAATTTCTTTAATACATGTGGTCATTTCAGTTATTTATTTCTTCCTGAGTGACTTAGGTAATTTTTATCTTTTTCTTTTCCTTTTTTTTTTTTTTTTAAAGACAGAATCTCACTCTGTTGTCCAGGTCAGAGTGCAGTGGTGTGATCAGGGCTCACTGTAGCTTCAACCTCCCAGGCTCAAGCAATTCTCCCATCTCAGCCTCCAGAGTAGCTGGGACTACAGGTACATGTTACCATGCCCAGCTAAGATGGGGGTCTCACTATGCTGTCCAGGCTGGTCTCGAGCTCCTGGTTTCAAGTGATCCTCCTGTTTCATGTTCCCAAAGTGCTGGACTACATGCATGTCACCCACTACCCCCAGCCAATAACTTTTATCTTTTAATAAATCTGTCCATTATAACTAAGTCTAATTTATTAGTATAAAGTTGTTCAGATTACTCTTTAGTAGTCTTTTAGTATCTATGGAATCTGTACTAATGTCAAAATCTCTAAAGTTGACTGAAAATCTGAGCTCCACACTTCCACCTCCCAAATTCAAGTGATTCTCCTGCCTCAGCTTCCTGAGTAGCTAGCTGGGACTACAGGCATGCATCATTTAAGCCCAACTAATTTTGTATTTTTTTTAGTAGAGACAGGGTTTCACCATGTTCGCGGGGCTGCTCTCAAACTCCTGACCTCAGGTGATCTGCCCTCCTCAGTCTCCCAATCTGCTAGGATTACAGGCATGAGCCACACCACACCTGGCCCCTTTTTTTGGTTTGTGATCTTGAACTAAAACTTCAAAGTATTTCTCTATAGGTACAATTCTGTTACAAAACTGGATAAAATATTTTAGAATATGCACATAATTTATGTACTAAACTGTAATGGTTTAATATTTTAAAAATACAAAAATCAAGGTAGAAAAGCCAAAGAGGTAGAGTTGTGGGGTAGAATAGTGCTAACCCCAAAGAATGAATAGTCACCCTGAATGAATAGAGCTAGAAATAAATACCCGCCACTCATTGTAAAATCTGGCATTTTTCAATCACCTTTTTTATTTTTTTGAGATTAAGTTTTCTTCTGCTGCCCAGGCTGGAGTGCAGTGGTGCAATCTCAGCTCACTTCAATCTCTGTCTCCTGGGTTCAAGAGATTCTCCTGCCTCAGCCTCCTGAGTAGTTGGGACCTCAGGTACCTGCCACCACGCCCGGCTGATTTTTGTACGTTTAGTAGAGAAGGGGTTTTACCATGTTGGCCAGGCTGGTCTCAAAGTCCTGATCTCAAGTGATCTGCCTGTCTCAGCCTCCCAAAGTGCTGGAATTAGATGCGTGAGCCACCGTGCCCTTCCTCAATTACATTTTCAAGACAACTAGATATCTGTAACATCACTCATGCCTAGAAGAGCTCTATTATTGGTAAATTAAAAATCCCCAAATTCAAGAGCAATTAACAGCAACAAATAACCAAACATACATGGAAAATCCACTTAACTTCAGTCAATAAATCAGGGAACACTGACATTAGAATGTGCTAATGAGAGAACTGATTAAACGAAAAATACAATTGGCAGATTTTCCTATTTGTGGTCCTGAATTAAAACAAACAAAAAGAATTACAGAAGTAAAAGAAATTATTAAGATGATTTCCTAAAATCACAGATAAAGAATGCTACAGAAAAGAATCTCATTCTATTTTTGTCCCTTTTAGCTTTGGTTTTCAGAAACTCCCAGACCCTTCTTTTCCACAAAGTTTCTCCTCCTACACCTTGCAGAGAGGGTGCTTGTCATTTTCATGTGAACACATATAAAAACTATTTATCTGTTTTGGAATTTATGTTCTGTTAGAGTCTATGCATACATATACTTTAGTAATAAAACCAATGTAAAAATCACAGAAATTACCTCCCCCCATATTAGGCCACAATACCAACTTAGGTATTATTCAAGTATACTAGAGATAGTTTAACTCAAGTCACAGAAAGTTAGAGTTAAAAGAAATTGCTAAGCAATTTATTCCATCCATATCCATAGCTCAGCTTGCACAGCATCAACTGAGAAGGTGACCTATGCCATGCACCACCATTCCACATTCTTACCTGCCTCCTGGACAAAATCACTGATACCTTGTGGATACTTCAGTTACAATGTGTCCAAGAGATTCATCAGAATGATTTCTCCTCCCTCCTCTTGACTTCTCTATTTCTATTCTGGCTCCACAATTTTCCTAAATTACTCAAGCTTAAAAACATCATCATCTTCAACTCCACTCCTACTTCTTCACTCTCCATCCTCCTCGGTAGATTCTATTTCCAAAATGTCATTCAAATCTGAACTTTCCTTCATATTTCCAAGTTCAGGGCCTCATTATAATACCTTACTTTTTTTTCTTTAAACAGCTTTATATAGGTGTTACTGGCATATATAAACTATATATATTTAAAGTGGCTCTACCTTTGTTTTTTTATAGGTAATTCCAATAGCATTTCTGAATTCCAGTTTCTCTGTGCCCTCTATCCTTCATTTTAATCTGTTTTTCTCATGGCTTTCCAGTACATCTTTCTTAAACTCTTGGCCTCAATTTTCCCACCTCGGCCTCCCAAAGTGCTAAGATTACAGGTGTAAGCCACTATGCCCAGCACCCCCCAGCACATTCTTCTAAAGCACAGTCTGACTGGGTAATTTCCTGGTTTTCAATCTTCAAGATCAGCTATCACATAAATTCAACCCCTCTTGTGTGGCACATCCAAAGTTCTATTCTGATCCCAACCTATGTATCAACCTTCTTTCCTACTCTTCCCTACATACCTCACATGCACCTTATATTGCAGCCAAACTAAAGCAATTGCCATTTCCTAAATATGTCCTTTCTCACTCCTATCACTTTTTCCAGAAATATATTTCTCTGCCTCACCTGTCTAACGAAATCCCATGCATCTTTCAAGGTCTAGTACAAATACTGTTAGGAAACTGTACCTGCAATACGGGCTTCCTTCCTCTGAACTCCTAGAGCATTTGTATTTCTGTTACCTCACTTAATTCACACTGCTTTATTATTTTACATCTGTCAAAGTGTAAGCCCCTTGAAGGCAGAAATCAGGTTTTAGTCTCCTCTGTAACTCTCAAGTTTCCCTAGGATAATCCTTTAAAATTCAACTCAAAAGAGATCAAATCATCTACTATATACAGTACACCCAGAAAAGATACTCAAACATTTGGTGAATGAACCGATGAATGAATATCACAACCTTAGAATATAAAACTTTTTAAATAAAATAACAGGCATAGATAGAAATACAGTTTCTATATCCCTCTTCAAAGTTTGCTTTACCTCTCTCTGAGCAAAGCTTCTCTCAGCCTCACTCCCCAACCAAAACAGTTAACTTTGACTATGTAGATTTGGGTCTCAGAGGACTATTAAAACATTTTGAAAAAACCATGAAAAGAATTCCAATCCTTAAGAACGAAATAAGATATCATATGTCAGTCCTACTAATCTTGGCGGGATGTTTGTAAAAATCTAAAGTTGCATCAAAAAAAGGCCTATTTAGAAACGTATAAATGATGTACAAGTAAATAATTCGAATGAGGCAAAAGCAACGGATGACCTACCTCACCATATTTCACTGACTTTCAATAGTGCTTTTATATCCCTCAGCTCCGAATAAAAGTCTCTAGGAACTTCCTTAACCATGTGTCCTGAGGAGTACAAAAAAGGGGATCAGGGCACTTAAGGAACCCACTCTTAAAATACCCTGCATGATTCGTGGCATCAAAGCCTCCCTGTCTTTTAAGAGACTTTGTTAGAGGACCATTACACAGACACCAGGATTTTGTCATCTGAGTAGTTTTAATTTGAATTGTACAAATATCACTTAATTTTCACCTTGAAATACAGCACCTCTATTCCACAGCCACATATTTTGCCCTTTCAATAAACTCTCACTCTCACTTTGATTTATTACATGCCACATACTATTTCAGACTTGAGATAGTTGGAAGCCATACAAAGTATTTTAATATTTAATTCAAAATTGAGCATGTACACAAGAATTTAGAATTACCTCAAAATTGTATCACTGTCAGAAAATACTATAAAATACTTCCTCAGAAAACGGAAGACATCAAAATAACATCCTGGAGACCAAACTTATCCTCCTAAATTTCCAACAATTTCCAAAGAGGAAACAGAGAAAGAAAAGAGAAGGAAAATTTTTAGTGAGTGGTAAATTTCAATTCCTTATTAAAGACATAAATATGTTTTGTTGCCAGTAATCCTTAAGGTCTCTGCAGACTGTGTGCTTTGCAGTTGTTAAATGGGCTTTGTACTCTTTTCTACAAGGACAGAAAAAATAACCACAGGAGGAAAGAAAATAACAAAGAGGAGAACCTAGCCATGAAATGCAGTCCAGTCTTCACATTTATCATCCAGGCCGCTACTGGCCTGGGTATGCACTGGCCACGCTGAGATGGGAGGACAACCATGATACTGGCCACAGAAGTTTATCTAACCAAAAGATGTCTTGGTCTTGAAAATGGAAGCATAGGTTGAAGATGGACTGGATTACAGCTAAAGGAATTGCACACAATGCCCTGTCTGTGGATATAAAGGCTGGATAGGGAGGGTTGGTTTTATTGTGAACTCAGAATAAAGGACCTTTGTAGAAATCCTTTATCACTCAGATTGCATCCCATTTATCCTAGCGATCTACTGGTTAGCTTTCGGAAAATGCTTTAGCGTTTTAATGTAAACATTTTTGAAGTTTCTAAGTAAAACAACCAACAGGAGAAGAACTGACCTTCTTCTCAGCAAGAAAAGAGTGTGTGCCTCTGCAGAGCAGGTGATGATAGCATGAGACGTCTAACAGCATGGTGAGGAGCACTCTGCTGATAAAGCACCCTTTACACTTAGTCTGCCTTAAGAAGAGAAGAGCATTAGAAGGCCAAGCAAAATGCCATGAGTATCAACTGGAAAGTGCCACCTCAGAAGCCTTTAAAATCATATTTAATTATACGATTCACTGCTGCTTCTTTAACATGCACTGAACGAAGTAGTAAATTAGAAAAGAGCAGTTTTCCAAGATTCATTTGCTACATTAAAATTCCTTGGGAGTTGTTTATAAAAAAAATCTTCATCACAAGATGATGACTTTTGGAGCTCTAGGGAACATGTAAATATAGGATGGTAAACTTACCATAGCATCATTATTTTAGGGGCAGAACCAGTGGCCTTAATTTTCTGCAAATGTTAAATAAGTTGTAAGATATTCCATTTATAAAAATGGTTATCAAATCTTAACATACCCCTGAAAAGTGATAAAAGCTCAGCTCTGGGTGACCTAATTGGCAACTTAAATCACTCTATTTTTAAAGCACAATAATCTTTTCAACTGGTCAACAAGTAGCAACTTTGGGTTTACCAGGTGGTACACATCAGTGATGCTTCTGTCAAAGCAAGGAAGATCATGTGAGTGCACAGTTTGCCTCACCCAAGGAATCCAACCCACTAGGACCTCAAGAACAAAACTAACTTTTATAAACTAGGATCAACCCACAATTAATCCACTATTTCCCTCATTTTTACTAATAAAAGGCAGATTTAGAGCTCAGAATAAATATAGGTAACAAGTCTAAGTGACTTGTAGTCACTAAAGGTTTTTCGTTGTTGTTAAGTAGAGATGAGGTCCCACTATGTTGCCCAGGCTGATCTCAAACTCCTTGCCTCAAGAGATCCTCCACTTCAGCCTCCCAGAGTGCTGGGATTACAGGTATGAGCTATGGTGCCTCAGCTGTGACTGAAGTTTACTCAAAATGATCCAAGGAAACTCTTCCAAAGTCTTACACCTTCCATTCCTGAATCATCTTCTCCAGCTCAAGGTCACTCAGAGAAAGAAACCAAAATGTCATCACTTGGAATTGTCTCTTCATTACCAAAAAGAAGATCCAATTTATGTTATTTCTGGCCCATTTAAAAAATATTTTTTGAAGGTAAAAACATGGTCATTGAAGCAATAATAATTGCCTCTTCTGAGCTGAATATATTTGCAATTTCAGTCTTCCATTAGCCAGTTAGAAATACAGAGAATACATGAAATAACAGGGCTTTGCTGAATATTCTGCAAGATTCCACTTTGCTTCTGTAGAAAATGTGGGTATTATATGTAGATTTTCTGCAAAGTGCTCTGAAAATTCCATAAATCCCATCCTGCAGGGATTTCACTTTTCTGTAGCCTTTCCACCACACTTACATCCTATCCCCGCTAAATATATGCTGCAATACCAACATTTCCATAGACAAAGCACTGCACACTAATAAAACACAACAATGTTTACATACAGTGCAAATATATAACATATTTTTAGCATAGGTTATGAGCAATATTTTTAGATGGATGGAGCCTGCAGTGATATTAGTAACAAACTTCTACTGTAAATTAGTGGCCTAAATACAAATTTATGTTCCATAAAACCCAGCATGAAACAATAAGTTAGAAATATTTAAATAACATTTTACAGAGTGTTAAGCAGAGTACAACTGTGTCAGGCTGAGTTGGTTACTGAAAAGGAGAGTTGGGCACTGTCATAGAAAGGTGCTCAAGCAGCAAGACAATTCCTCAGTCTTTTACGTAACTTAAAAAAAATTGTACATGAAACCCAGATTTACTTGTTAAAAACGAGTAAAAACAACCAACCAGTCCAGCAATACAATTTTGCAACTTCTACAGACAAAAGGCCAAAAGGCGCCTACCAGATATGGGATTTTGGTTCCTACCTTTATTCGTCTTCTAAAAAAATGCTTGGCCTATAATGCGAAAAGATGAGCTTATATCTAGGTAGGCCTTTCTAAGATCTATAATCCTGCTCAAGTCATAATCAAGCCCACTCTTGCATTACTCACATTTCACAGAGCAAAGAACATTTCTATGATTTCTTGGGGAAAATAAGCTTCCAATTTAAATGTATTTTTGCAATTCTGCAAAATACCAAGATTTTAACACTGTATTCAAAAATCTAATACTGTAAACCTGATACTATGGTTGGATCCTATGAAGTATGTGAAAACACCATGGAAGCTCCTCAAATTTATAATTCAGATATTTTTCCAAAGTAATGAAGTGAGAGTTGGGAAGTGAGGATTGGCTAGGGAGGTGGGGAAGGAAGGAAAGGTCCAACTTCTGTTTCTCTTCCAAACAGAACAAGAAGTCATCAGGAATTCAGTAATAGAGATGGCAGAATGCCATGTCTTCAAGTGAAAATAAAATGATAGCTTTTTCTCTTCTGTTTATCCATCTGCAATTTAGTAGGACAAATGCAATATATTTTTTTAAAATTGGGTTCCAGAACCTCAGTAAAAATAAATGCGTTCTCTGATTCATGAATAATATCCCCAAATAAGAAATAAGCAATCATTTTGGGTTATGGCTTTGTTTTATGAAGGCAAGAAACTGGTACTGGCATGATGAATTTTTCGAATGAATTATCCAGTTTTCACCCTTAAATTCTACATGCCTAACACCAGATTCATTTCTTTCCCAATCTGACTGATCTCTTTGCCTAATCATTTCTGTCAATGCTATATTTATTCTACCAACCATCTAAACTAAAGCCCTCATTCATCACTTCTGATTCCTACTCTTCTCTTATCCATTCAACCAACATGGAAGCTCAATAAGAATATAAATTCTAAGTACACTGGGATGGTGTCTCTTATTCACCTTTAATTCATTCTTTCACCCCTACCATATGACAATGACAGTGATAGGTACTGGCCAAAAGTGAACAAGACAGTCCTGATCTCTGCCTTCATGGAGCTTACAGTCTAGTGGAGAAGTCATACATTAAATAAAGATATAATAATAAGTTGTGATAAGTACTTGAAAGAAAAATACTTGGTATGGGGGAATTAATTAAGGGATGATGGTAGTTAAAAAGGTTTCTCTCTGATAGTAAAAACTGACCTGAGACTAAACAGTAAGCATGAAATAGCTAGGTGAAAACTGGGGGAAGAGTATTCTAGGAAGAAAGGCAATGTATGGGGAAACCCTAGGATAGGAAAGAGCTTGGCACATTTTAGGAAATGCACAAAAGGCCAGTAAAGCTGGAGGTAATAAATGGGCAGTACACTGGCTTTTGCAGACCATATTAAGAGCTGGGTTTTATTCTCTACTTCCATATAATGAGAAGCATAATGGGTTATGTACATGGTCTGATTTATGTATTAAAAAGAACACTCTAATGGTTGGGTAGAAAATAGAGAGAAGAAAGGGTAGAACAGGAAGACTAGTTATGAGTAGAACTGCAGTAGTTCTGGAAAGAGATGAGGCCAGGCGTGGTAGGTAACATCTGTAATCTCAGCACTTTGGGAGACTGAGGTGGGTGGATCAACTGAGGTCAAGAGTTTGAGACTATCCTGGCCAACATGGTGAAACCCCGTCTCTACTTAAAAATACAAAAATTAGCCAGGCGAGGTGGTGCATGACTACAATCCCAGCTACTCGGGTGGCTGAGGCAGGAGAATCGCTGGAACCTGGGAGGCAGAAATTGCAGGTGGCTGAGATTGCACCATTACACTCCAGCCTAGGCAACAAAGTGAGATTCTGCCTGAAAAAGAGAGAAAGAAAGAAAAAAAAAAGAAAGAAAAGAAAAGAAAAGAAAGAAAACAGAACAGAAAAGAAAAGAAAAGAGTAAAAGGAAAGAGCTGAGAGTGACCTGAACTAATCAAAGCCATCTTCATTCCCAGGGCCTAGCAGAGCTCCTGGTTCATATAAATAAATGAATCAATACCAGCATCAGTTCTCAAAGCTCTTTTTTTTTTTTTTTCCGTTTTTTTTTTTTTTTTTTTTTTAGACAGTTTCGCTCTTGTTCCCCAGGCTGGAGTGCAATGGCGCGATCTCAGCTCACCGCAACCTCCGCCTCCTGGGTTCAGGCAATTCTCCTGCCTCAGCCTCCTGAGTAGCTGGGATTACAGGCATGTGCCACTATGCTCAGCTAATTTTTTTTTTTTTTTTTTTTTTGCACTTTTAGTAGAGACGGGGTTTCACCATGTTGACCAGGATGGTCTCGATCTCTTGACCTCATGATCCACCTGCCTTGGCCTCCCAAAGTGCTGAGGTTACAGGCTTGAGCCACTGCGCCTGGCCTCAAAGCTCTTTTTTCATAGTATTTCTACTTGTCCCAGCATAGAGATACCCTCCAGTAGAGCCAAAGTTTTAGTCCATATCATGATAAAAAAAATTAAGTGATCTCTAATGCCTATAATTTAAAGTTCGAACTCAACTGTCACATTAAACTCCATATGAAAGTAAAGTATGCTTTTAAAAAATCTCCATCAGGTAAGTAGACAAAATTTTATATATGAGAATATTCATCAGAGTGTTATTTGCAACAGCAAAACAAACAATCTATATGTGCTTCAATATAGAAAAAGTCAAATTATGGTACCTCTATATAATGAAATACTACACACTCCTTGAAAATGTTTTCAAGGAACATTTAATAATGTAGGGAAAAGTAAAACAATGTTAAATGAAATAAGCAGAATATAAAACATACATAATATGATCTGAAGTTCAATTTTAAAGAGAGTACACACACATACACATGGCCAAAAAGAAGTCAAATGAAGTACTACTGAATTAGTGATCTACTGATTGTAAGATTATGGGTGATTTTTACTGTCTCAATATGTTTTTCTATTTTCCAAATTTTCTGCAACAGTAATACTTTTATTCTCAGAAAATCTCCTAGTAACAGTTATATTTAATAGGAAAGAAAGTCTTTAGCTAGATCCATATTGCTGTACCCATCTTCGTTCAAATCTGTGGCTATGTTTCCTACAGCCCCGCTTCTACCACTGCCTGCACATCGCATACTCCTGCTCTGCAGCTATGGGTCTGTGAGGCTTCCCTTAGCATCCCAAAGTCTGCTCGCAACATCTACTACAGAAAGCACTAATCTGACAGAACATATGCTGCCTTTACTCTCATCTTCTCTGTCCAATTCACTGTTTTCTGATTTTTGTCCTTCCCAACAGCACCAAGCAGAGCATCTCCTATACAGGCATGTAATATTTGTTGACTGTCCAGAATGAACAAGTTATTCCAATATAAGGGTCACTATTTGGTTCTGAGAAAAACAGCATACCCACAATCTCTTGGGTCTCTGCCGTTTTTTAAAACGCCGAAAGCTGCTGCCATACTTCCCAGTTTGAATCACAGACTGTTAGGGCAGGGAAGAGACTGGAGATGAGGTGAGGTCTAGCTTGACCCCTGAAATTAACACTGAGTTCTGAAGCTGCAGAGAGACTCTCTGAGGGTCTCTAGGGAGGAAGTGGCAGCAGCAGAGCCAGGCCTGGAAACATGATGGCTCTAGATTCAGTGGTCTTATTCCTAGTCTGTCCTACGGCAGCTCACTCCGAGAGTTCTTCTCCCTAACTGTTCAAAGAATGTAAACTGGCAAATTAAGTCTGGAAATGTCAATTCATTTCCTGAATGTCCATTTGGCAGGCTGGGAAAAATTAATTTGGGGCTGCCATTGTGTTTTTCACTCTGTATAATTTCACTATTAAATATCAAAGGTTCATTGAAAGTAGATGAAAGTAGTTTTTAAGCTTAACTGTTAAGTACTTTAAAAATTGTTTTCAAGGCAGCACAGCAGAAAGGCCAGAATCATCTGATCACAAATTCCTCCCAGGGATATAAAATTAAAAGCATAATTCAGTGTATTTGTGAGGCTTTATCTTCCATTTTCTTTTCTTTTTTTTTTTTTTGAGACGGAGTTTCGCTCCTGTTACCCAGGCTGGAGTGCAATGGCGCAATCTCGGCTCACCGCAACCTCCGCCTCCTGGGCTCAGGCAATTCTCCTGCCTCAGCCTCCTGAGTAGCTGGGATTACAGGCACGCGCCACCATGCCCAGCTAATTTTTTGTATTTTTAGTAGAGACGGGGTTTCACCATGTTGACCAGGATGGTCTCGATCTCTCGACCTCGTGATCCACCCGCCTCGGCCTCCCAAAGTGCTGGGATTATAGGCTTGAGCCACCGCGCCCGGCCTATCTTCCATTTTCATACCCCTGGAATGAATGAATGCAGACCTGAGTGAAGCCAGGGTGCATAATATATGCTTATGAACCAGCATGAAAAGTACACATTTAACAACCCCAGGAAGACCTATTAAAGTCACTGATGAATAATTATTCTGATAAAACACTCAGATCCTATGAGGTTAGTCTGTGATTTGAGTTGACAGCTTTGCTTATAAACATTGGTTCTAAAAAATACCAATTAATGATTCATTTGAATCCTGCTTTGCTCTGATGCTGTCCAAATTCTGGCATTTCACGTCATGCAGTCGTCTTTTACCACATAAACTTCAGTTTTATCAAGGCAAAGACAGTAAAAAATACTTTCAAGTGAAAATAATACAAATAACAAAAGATCTATTTTACTGTTGTGAACTCTGACAATTTCCTCTTTGCATTAAAAAAGATAATAAGTGTCAAACCAGTTATTATAACACATGACAGCTTCAGAATAGAGAGAGAATATCCAGCTTTACATTATTCAATATAGACACATGGGAAAAGAGCAAACAGTTTTTCTAACAGATTTCTCTGCCTCAATGCCAATATGGCAAATAATAATATGAAAATGTTTTTACTATACCTAATTTTCCCTTGGAGCTTTTAAATAGAAACTTTTGTTAAGTGATTTTTAAAATATGCACAGGGAGTGAGGAGAGCAATAACACTTCGTGGGGCCCTGACAGTGACATTCAGGCTTCAGTGAGGTGACACCTGGGATGGGCGGGGTTTCGAAGATTAATAAGGACTGAGGACCAGGGGATGCATGACAAAGACAGATGTCTTTCCTAAAAGGGAAGAGCTCCTGAAATGGCATGAATTCCACTGAGGCAGAAGTTGGGGAAATGAAATGAGAAAGCTTAATCTGTGCTTTCTTTCTCTAATCGCTGGGGATGACAGTCAAAATGAGAGGAGAGTGAAGTAATCCAGATGTACAAGGAACAGAAGCAAAATGAAGCAGTTAAAAGACATTTTATTAGGGACTAAGAGCAATTCACTTCAACTGTTACCCAGTACCTACTATGTACTAGATGTAACATCTGAATACAATTGAACAGACACGGCTTATTTTATAAGAGCAAACTCTCATCCACAGGAGCAGAATCATGCTTAAAACAGGACGCTCAGAAGCAAGACTGTCTTTTCTTTTACACCTAAAAAAGCTTGTTTAGCAGAGTTATGTTTATCTGAAATGCTTCTAAACCTGTGCTTTGTATTTATGTCCCTATGTTTTAGATAAGACCTACTTTACTGCCAATTCTCACATTTTACTGAGCTAATGAGCAGTATTATCTATATTTGCTGATTTTACTTTCTGTCACCCTAATGTTATCATAACTTAATGGTATTAGGGAATAGGAAAGAATCAATGCTGATTACAGTTAAGAGAGCGAGGATGAAAGCAATACAACTGGGGATATTTGTTTTTTGTAAAGCCTCTACAGGAGGTCTTCTTATCCTACAGTCATTTAAGAATTACTCACTTAACTCAAACCAAGCAAAGATGCCATGAACACATCAAGTAAAGACATCAGTGGCTCTCTGGTGAGGCAGCAGGGTTTAGTGGAAAGAGAATTCACACAAGGTCTTTAGAGTCAGGTGAACCTGTTTTTGAAATCTGGCCCCATCATTTTTTAAAACTGTGTGACCTCTCTGAGCTTCAATTTCTTCATCTGTAAAAATGAGAATACCCCTGCTGTACAGGGATGTTATACAGGATTAGGTAAGACAAAAAGCATGTGTGAGTGCCTAAGAGGAAGTAGCATGTGGTCCATACATGCTGTTTCCTCTCTTTTCCCTCAAATGCTTCCTACTAGGAAGGGGGAGGGGGTCAGAGGTTCAAAAATTTTCCTACCACTATCTGATTATGTGTTTATATATGTGAGGAGAAATATGTGCAAAAGAAGGTTATATATTTGTGAGTATTGTGATCTCACGAGGTTTGCCATCTTAAAAATATTTTGTTTTTATTCTATTGATTTGACTATCATATTAGTTTACTCACATATATCATCTGACACATCCATTTACCGGTCTTTTAAGCATCTCTGGGCATGTGGATGCTTGAAAAATAGTTTATCAGTATGATTTGACTATCTCTATCTTTTCTCCTATTTTTTTTTTTTAGAGAATTACAGGTCCGGCAGTGAGGAAGGCATCAAATTTCATCAGTCATCTACAACCACTTTCTCTGAAACTTTCTGCATCATTGAATTTGACTCTCTTTCTTCCCATACTCTCCTTAGAGGACTTAAGAGGAAATGTGGATGGGCAGACAAAGCAGAAAACTAAAGGAGGGAAGAGAGGTGAGTTCTGGCTTCTGGATGGATTCTGACCAGCTTCACTTGCCTTCAAATTCTATGTAAATTTATTTCAGAAGCTACAGGGAAGAGCTGAGAAATCCTGTTTTCCTTGGAGAATGGAATAAACAAACGTCAGATTAAAACTCAGAGGAAACTTTGGAAATTATAAGTGAGGCTGCTGCTATATAATGACCAAGTTGCCTTGGTATGTCTTGTGAACTAAAATTCCATTTCACTTTTATCATATATAAAACCAGGATTATAGCTCCAGGAGGAGCTACAATCTGTGTTCTCTTTGGTCTGTCTGAACATCCCAAATAGTATCACATCCTACCTGAAGAAGTGCTGCTGAAATAGACTGACAATGCTTCAATTATTTTGGCTGTGGGCAAAGACAAAATAAGTCTCAGGAGTTCTCCAAAAGCTCGAAAAGTTATCTGTAAACTATGCTGCTATCAAACGGAAACTACAAGAACGCGACCAACATCATAAGAGTGGAGATTTCCCTGGGCTTCGCCCTGGTTATGAGAGTTTCCAAACATCTAATGAAAAGTCAGTGGAAGCCCACAGGACCCAATGAGGAGCACAGCAAAATGACAAGGGTTCAGACACACAACCCGCCCGGCTCCTCTCAGGATGGCTTCCCACTCACTGAGCACTGTCCAAACCCTGGGGAAGTGAGCACTGACCTTCCTGTTTAAATTTATCTATGATCCACACAGTGTACACGGGAAAGAATTGAAAGACAGAGAGGAGGAAGCATAAAAAAATTTCTTTCCTCAATGTTAGAAAAAACATAAATTGGTTACATGACAAACAGGAGGTGGTGATTATGTTAATGGTACAATGGCAAAGTTATTACAATCTTTGGAAGAAAAAAAAATCCAATTTCTTCAAAACTTCCCAACATTTTAAAATCCAAGCCCAGGCTTGAATCACTGCTCTATGAGGTAACACTCCCTTTCTGACCAATTCTGTGTGACTGGGCCACCAAGTCACATTGATGTAGTTGTATTACACTGCCCAATCAAAACATCTCAGAAAAACAGCTTTCATTTCAGAACCCAAGCCTCAGGTTATAGGGGGCACTAAAATCTTTTTCTTTTTGTTTTTAAGACAGGAGCTAGCTCTGTCTCCCAGGCTGGAGTGCAGTGGCACAATCGCAGCTCACTGCAACCTCCACCTCCCAGGCTCAAGTGATCCTCCTGCCTCAGCCTCCTGAACAGCTGGGACTACAGGTGCACACCACCATGCCCAACTAACTTTTCCATTTTTGGTAGAGAAGGGGTTCAGTCATGTTGCCCAGGCTGGTCTGGAACTCCCGGGCTCAAGCGATCCTCCCACCTCAGCCTCCCAAGGTGCTGAGATTACAGGCATGAGTCACTGTACCCAGCTGGGCACTAAAATCTTTAAATAAATGCTCTTTTCAAAAGACTGCTAAGAGAAACAGAAGGGAAAAAAGCAATACAGTACTTCAGATTTACTTGAGAAGCACCACTGGGAACTGAGGGGAGAGTATACTCTTTGGAAACAGATAAATGTAGCTCTGAAACCCTGCCTTGCTTTTTGCTAGCTGCATGACTCTGGGCAAGCTTCTTGATACTCAGCTTCCTCATCCATAAATACAGGGAGTGATGCACTTCCTTTGCAGGGCTCTTGTGGGCTGAGAGACAGCACGCGTCCAGCACTTAGAGTACCTGCCCTTTGTTGGTGCTCAATAAACAGTAGCTTATCTCTGCTATTTCTGGAGTTAAGGCAGAAGACCCATAAATACTGTTACAGCACTCTGCTTAGGAGCTTTTATGAAAGTGTAGAGGAGATGGGTGCAAGTCCTATCACATGGGCTTTGGTGGGTTACACAGTCTGCTTTTAGCCTCTCATTTAAATGACTCATGGGTCAGAACATCAAACTCTTTTCAAGAAATCAGTGCTTTAACTGGGACCCTGAGACTATCTCCGTGCAAAGAAGTATACAAGTAAAAAGCTCTCATTTTGCTTGCCGCTCCACTATAGAACACGCCAAAACCCCGACCAAACCCACTGTTCTAGGTCATGGAAGTGTACTCTGAGAACCATCTGAAGAGAAGCCTGACAACTTGCCTGTTTGACTCCCCACCTGTCCTCAATCTCTCTTCCTCTGAGTGGATGACTCCAGTGCCAGTTTTAGATCCAGTGCCTATCCAAGATTTGGCACTTCCTGAACAGATTGTACTGCTGGTAGACAGCATATAGCCATCACACAGGTGGACACTAAGAGATAATGGGTATGAATGTGCAACCTGTTCAAAATCTTCCTGGGGAAGGAAGGCAACACCTGGGTACTTTTGGCAATGTAAAAATTCTCTTCTTTTAAAAATGCCCTTTAAACAAAGAGCTTTATATGTAGACTCAAAAATGCCTTTCCATCAGTATCAGCTTCTCCCAGGTAAAAGGAAGTGAAGGCAGAAACAATAGACCCTTGAAAATTCCACTGAGTAGGGAGAGGCAAAATGGAAAGATTTATTCTAACGTGAGAGGAGCCCATGATGATGTGAAAGGGAAAGAAGAGAGAAGAATGGCATATAACCTGGAAGACTCAGGTACATTCACAGATAGATACTTTCCCAAGGTGTGCAAGATTCTAGCCCTTCTTCAAGGAGACAACCATAGCATCATATAATTCAAATTAATTCCTTTCTGAATGGAGCTGAGTAACAAAGACAAAACTTGGCAAGATGGCACAGCACAGTCAGTGCAAATTGTATTCCCAGTTGATACTTGGTGAGATGTTCGGTTGTCAGCTTAATGTAAAATAAAATGAGGCCACACATCGTAAAGTGTTTTGAAAAGTAAAAATCCAAGGGAAATATGAAGACGGCATTTTAATGAGTATAGAGAAAATGAATTCCGGGGTGAGCAGCTCTGCTAGCGACCTCTTTTCAGTTGGTATCCCATAGGCCTCTGGGAAGCAGGGCACATGATGGAGGGGCCAGTGCCTGCCTCCACACCATCCCTCCTCCCTCCCCTAATGAGGCTGGTAGCACCATTTGCTAGCACCTGGCAGCTAAGAGAGAAATAAAACCTGGTGTGGAGACCTCCATCCATTAAAGGCAAGAGAGTGAAAAGTGGGACCGAAAGCTCCCAAGTTCAACAGCAGTGACCTGGGGTCATGCAGTGAGGACTTATAAAGGTATAAAAGCTCCCTTATTCAGGTGGTTCCTTTCAGTGCAACTCATTTCACGATGCTTAATGCAGGCAGTTAAAAGAACAGTTCAGTTAGATATAACTTACAGTACGTCACACAAATCTGGAGTGCCCACGGAACATTAATTTCAGGGCACACATTGAGATTACAACCAGCCTCTTTGCCAGGGGCAGCTTGTAACTCAGAAAGTCATGTTTCATTTCGGATGTGCTGTATAATGTTGAAGGGGAAAGTAACTATTTTGTTTTGTGTTTCTTAAGCATTTGGAGAAGAGCTACATACGCTCAACTGAACTTCCCGTCAAACTGTTCTCACTCGTTTTGGCACCAGGCTGCCTAGGCCATCTCTCATTAACATTTACTCTTGCCCTATGCCCTGTACTCCCCCCCACCATGCCCGCTCATCTTCCACAAGCAAGTGGATCACACTGGGGTTTGCTTTTCCCATGCACGGTTGGTTCTCACTTTCTCCTGAACCTAGAACCGTGCTTCCCACCAAAGCATGCCAGGAACTAACGCATCCCTACTGAAAGGGGCTGTTAAAAGCCTGTCTTCTTGCAAATGGTAGTCAAGTGATCCTTTTTCTTTTTTTTTCCTTTTAGCTACTTCTCAATTCGGGTGATGAGTAACAATTTATTCCATGTAAAAAAGAGAAATCATATTAATTATTCTAAGATACACTTAACTTTTATTCCTGCTCTTGAATTACTGTGCTTTCTACCACGTTTGTGTAGCTGTTATATGAGTCCTTTCTACTGAGGTAGCTGTCATTCCTTCAACTCAGTTCTTGCCAAACACTGAGCTATGTCTAGAGATACAAAGATAACTACACTTGTTGAACAGATGCCAGTTTAGTGGGGGAGACAGACATGTAAACAGATCGGTATCTGAGATAGATGGCCTGGGTAGGGAAAGAATATATACAGCACAAATAACTCGTTGGACCTGCAAAAACAGAGCTTGAGGCCATGACATACCACAACGAATCAGCAAGACACAAGCACTGTCAACATGAAGGGAAGGCTTCCATTTTTGCCTCTTTCAATCTGTGCACATCTATTCGATATACTCTGCCTTTCCCTGTGTTATAGGAAAAGAAGGAACCTCACTTCTACCTAAAGCCAATCTTCTACTTGAGCTAGGGATCCAGCCCTCTCCCATAATCAGGTAACGGCCCCTACAAAGATCCACTCTCCTGCATTATCAAATCCTCCCTCCCTGTGCCATCATTCCAATCCACACACATACCTTAACATAATCCTCCCTGGACCCCAAGTCCCCCTCCATCCTCTTCATCATTCTCTGCTTCCCCTTTCAGTGATACTTTATGTTCTACAGGTATTGCTACCCCTACTTCCTCAGCCTCCATTCCCTTCTCTCTTCACTCCACTGAAATGGCTCCTAAAGGACACCACTAAGCTCCCTCCTGCTACATGCATGAGTTGATTTTCTGTTACCTACTGCCCACTCCCATCTTCCCTCTGCCCTTACTGAAAAACTGACTTTTTGAGACTTGCATGCAAATTCTGTCCTTGCTTTCTTCCTGCCTCACTGGCAGCTCCTTCCAGTTTCTTGTATTCATGTTTCCTTGCCCACCTGCCGCCTAGTCTTCCCTACAGTTCATTCTCACACTAGATCACACTCAAGTTATCTTTCAAAAATCTAAACTAAGTTATTTCAACACCTGGTTTAAACCCTCTTATGGTTTCCCATCACCCTTAGAATTCCACACTACCAAGTCCCTGTAGGACATGGCTCCTGTCTACCTGTCTGCCCTCATTGCTAAACATACCTTTCTCCCAATACCCTACAGACTACCCACCGGACTTCAGACACGCAGGGCCTTCTTTCTGTTCCTCAAACACCCTAAGCTAGTTCCCACTTCACAGTCTTTACTCTTGTTGTTCACACTTTTCCCTTAGATTACTGCATAGCCAACTTCTTGTAATTCCAGTTTTGGCTCAACTGACTTCCTCAGAGAGGCCTTCCCTGACCATTCTGCTCAAGTGCTCCTTCCCCAAATTCAACCACTGGCTAGCTTATTCCCCCATTCCAATTTTGTCAAAACATGACTAGTCAGTATCATATTTATTTCTTCACATCTTGTTTTTTCTATCTCTCCTACTATAATGTAAGCTGCATTATAATGTAAGCCACCTTCATCAATAACCTTAGCTAGGTCTTCTGAGTAATTTGCTGCAGCTTCCACAACAGCAGTGGAGATGGCTTCTGTTCTTTCTCTTATGAATCAACCTCTGCTAGCTCCAAGCGTTTCTTCTGCACCTTCCTCACCTCTCTCAGCCTTCACAGAACTGAAGAGTTACGGCCTTGCTCTGAATCAGGCTTTGGCTTTAGGGAATGGCTTTAGGGCTGGTTTGCTCTTCTATCTAGGCCACTCCAACTTTCTCTGTATCAGCAATGGCTGCTTTGCTTTCTTATTATTCCTGTGTTCACCAGAGTGCCTGGACTTTCCTTCAAGAATGTTTCCTTTGCATTCGTGGCTTGCCAAACTGTCTTAAGAGGTTTAGCCTTCAGCCTATCTCAGCTTTCAACATGCCTTCTTCACTAAGCTTAATCATTTCTAGCTTTTGATTTAAAGTGAGAGATGTGGCTCTTCCTTTCACTTGAACACTTAAGAGTCTACTGTAGGGTTATTAATTAGCCTACTTTCAATATTGTTGTGTCTCAGGGAATAGGGAGGCTGGAGGAGAGAGATGGGGGAACAAGCAGTTGGTGGAGTCAGAATACACACATTTATCTATCAGATTCTGTCTTATATGGGCGTGGCTTGTGACAGTCTGAAACGATTATAACAGTAACATCAAAAATCATCAATTTCAGATCACTACAATAGATGTAATAACAATGAAAAGGTTTGAAATATTGTGAGAATTACCGAAATGTGACACAGACACATGAAGTAAGCACACGCTGTCGGAAAAATACGGCCAACAGATTTGCTGAACAAAACAAAACAAAACAAAACAAAACACCACAGTATCTGCAAAGTGTAACCAAAAGGAGTATGCTTGTAGCACTGCTGTTCTCATTTTAACTTCAAATGGTCACACAGTTGATAAATGACCAACTTGGGACCTAATTCAGTCCATTTAACTCGAATCTGTGCTTAACACTTATGCTTACAAGAGAGAGTTTAGATGGGCCCTGCTGAGAGCAGGAGAGTTAATCATTTGAACCTGTACCCGAATCTAGGATTCTAACATATTTTCAGGAACAGCACAAAGGATACAACATGAAGAACAATTTAAAACAGTCCTGTAAAGTGGATTCCATCTTTGAGCTTTTGGTTATAAAGACATTTGAGGAATGAGAAAAAGTTATGTGCTTGTGGTTATCCATTATATAAATTATCTTCTGTTATTCTGAAGGATTATTTTATTTATATTAATCTGATGACCTATCTTAGGTGGGGGGAGGCTGGGCGTGGCAGCTCACACCTATAATATCAGCACTTTGGGAGACTGAGGAGGGCAGATCACTAGAATTCAGGAGTTCAAGATAAGCTTGGGCAATGTGGTGAAACCCCATCTCTACAAAAAAATGCAAAAATTAGCTGGACATGGTGGCACATGCCTGTAATCCCAGCTACTCTGGAGGCTGAGGTGGGAGGATCACCAGAGTCCAGGGAGGTGGAGGCTGCGTAAGCCAAGATTACGCCACTGCACTCCAGCCTTTGTGAAAGAGCCAGACCAAGGAAGGACGGAAGGACAGAAGGACGGAAGGAAGGAAAGAGGGAGAGGGGGAGGGAGGGAGGGAAGGAAGGAAAGAAGGAAGGAAGGAGGGAAAAGAGGAAGGAAGGAAGGAAGGAAGGAAGGAAGGAAGGAAGGAAGGAAGGTAGGTAGGTAGGTAGGTGGGGGAAAAAATCAAGTTTGCAAGTATCACCAGGTATGACTCAAACAATTTCTTGCTCCTTTAAGGTTTTGAATAAAGGTCAGCGAACTATGGCCTGCAAGCCAAAAATAAATTTTACACTTTTAAAGTATTGTTTAGGAAAGGAAGAATATATAACAGAGACTTTATTTTAATATTATCTGGTCTTTTACCAAAAAAGTTTGTTGACCTCTGGTCTAGATCTTAAAAATGGGTATGCAAAGTATGAAATAGGTGTAATAGAGAATAAAGTCCCTAGTTAGAAAAAGCAATTCCCTAAAGGTTGCTTTTTGTTTGTTTGTTTGAGGCAAGGGATCAAGCAATTCTCCCACTTCAGACTCCTGAGGGGCTGGGACTACAGGTGCATGCCATCACCCCTGGCTAATTTTTATGCTTTTTGTCTTCTGTGCTGTTGGTCTCGAACTCCCGGCTTCAAGCAATCCTCCCACCTTGGCCTCCCAAAGGTGTGAGCCACCATTCCCAGCCCCTGTAGGTTTTCAAAGTGTCCAAGGGATTTTTTTTTGTAATATCAACAACGAAGATTCCCAGAGTCAGATTTTAAAATCGATCTGGCCTCCCAACTTAGCATCAATGAGATATTAGGGGACGAAAAAAGAAAAAGAAGATGCAGAGAAGCTTGAGTAAGAATTATCCAGTTTTAGAGCTGCGAGGAACCATATGGAAACTATGGACCAGTGTCCTCTAGCTCTGTAAATGAAGAAACACCCAGGGACAGGGCAGTGACATCAGGCTGCGCTGTGTTGGTATAGCACAGTCCTGTCTCCAGGCTCCTGGGCCAGGTCTATTCTCACTGTGCCAGGAGGCCTTTACCTTATTACAGAGACATGCTCTGCAAACCAAGGTGTGGTGGACAGCTTTTTAAAAGGTCAAACAAAAACCAACAGTTCTGCAAAGAATGTGTGATCTGAAGGTGAAGTCCCAACCCATTTTATTAAGAAAAATTAATGTTTCTTTTTTTATAATGCTTTTTTGAATTTCAAAAGTAGTATACATTCATTATAGAATTTTCATTAAGAAAATTATTTTTCAAGAAAATGCAAAAAATTTAAAGAGAATAATTATTCATAATCTCTCGATCCAGTAAAAAATATTTTCAACATTTTGTTATTTCCTTACAGCTTTTTTTTTTTTTTTGAGATAAGAGTCTCACTCTGTCACACAGACTGGAGTACAGTGGCATAATCAGGGCTCACTGCAGCCTCGACCTCCCAGGCACGTGATCCTCCTGCCTCAGCTTCCCAAGTAGCTGGGACTACATGCTCCACTATGCCTGGTTAATGTTTTTGTAGAAACGGGGTTTCACCATGTTTTCCAGGCTGGTCTTGAATTCCTGTGCTCAAGTGATCCGCCTGCCTTTGCTTCCCAAAGAAATGGAATTATAGACGTGAGCCACTGTGCCTGGCCCTTACAGCTTTTTTTAAAAATGCAGATATACATATGCCATTTGAAAAATTAGAATATTCCCAGAAGTTTGAGATCAGCCTGGGAATTATAACAAGACCCCATCTCTCCAAAAAGTTTAAAAATTAGTTGGGCATGGTGGCACATGCCTGTAGTCCCAGCTACTAGGGAAGCTCAGGTGGGAGGATAGCTTAAGCTCAACAGTTCAAAATTGCAATAAGCTACGACTGTGCCACTGCACTCCAGCCTGGGTCACAAGAGTGAGGAGACTCTGTCTCAAAAATAAATAAATAAATAACTATAGTACTTTTTTTTTCACTTAACATCAGCATTTTTGCATCATGTAAATTCTCCTAAAACCTTTTAACATTATACAATTCCACTGTGTATATGTATAATAATTTCTGTAACTTCCAGGACCAGTTTATAAAAAGAATGTTTTACCTCACCCTCAGCAACACTATGAGTATTATTCAAAATATTTTTCCGTTTGATAAGCACAAAATGGTTTCTCTTTGTTTCACGCTGACATTGATCCTTTCTTCACATGGCATTTATTTATATGCCATCTTTTATAAATTTTTTGTTCCCAATGTCACATGTCCTATTCCCATTTTTCTTCTGAGGCGTTTGTCTTCTTTTTGATGATAAGAGCCAAACAGAAAAGATTTTAACCTTTTTTTCTATCATAAATATTGTATGTTTCCCATTTTGCCATTTGCCTTTTAATTTTGTCTTTTAAATTTGTTGTTTTAATCCAGAAATGTAGCATTTTAAGCTAGTCAAATCCCCTGCATTTGTCCTTTGTAATGCCACGTAAGGAATGATCTACTGAAGCTAGCTGATGACCTACTAGTCTCTAAAAAATAGCCAGAGTAAATCCCCCAAATCTGCACAGCCCGCAGAGGTTCCACTCAATGGTGGCCAGATGGAAGAATGTGGAGTAGAAACACTGCCAGATGGACTATGAGTCAGGAGGCCCAGATGCTAGCCCTGGGTTTGCTACTTGGTTGCTGCAAGTCCTTAGGCAAATCTCCCAGTCTCTCTGGGTACCATACCCCTCCCTCTATCAACAAAATGAAAAGTGTGGATGCTGCAATCTCAAAAGACACAACCTTTTCTGGTTTTCTTTTTTTTTTTAAGACAGAGTTTTGCTCTGTTGCCCAGGCTGGAGTGCAATGGTGTGGTCTTGGCTCACTGCAACCTCTGCCTCCCAGGTTCAAACGATCCTCCTGCCTCAGCCTCCCAAGTAGCTGAGATTACATATGCGCACCACCAGGCCTGGCTAATTTTTGTATTTTTAGTAGAGACCAGGTTTCACCATGTTGACCAGGCTGGTCTCAAACTCCTGACCTCAGGTGATCCACCTGCCTCAGCCTCCCAAGGTGCTGGGATTACAGGCGTAAGCCACTGCACCTGGCTGACACATCCAATTCTAATGCTCGTTCTCATTTGACATGTGAAAGAAGGGAACTCAATGCTAGATGTTCCAGGCTAATCAGAATCCACAACCCCAGAGAGACCTGTCAACGAGAAGAGGGAAGAAGGTGAGAGACGGGAAAAACGAATGTCTGACAGGAGAGAACTTGCAGCCCTTTTGACATGCAGCTTACAGAATTTATTTCAAGTAAATCAGCATGATCTGGAAGGTCAAAGGCAGCAGAGAACCAAAACTGAAAAAGGGCTTACTTCTAGTGCATAGATTTTCCCCGGAAAAGGCACTGGGTAATCTGACTGTGCCAATCAACTAAGCCAGTTGGGGGACTATACATGTTGGACATGGGCATAAAAGCCACAATGAAAAGATCCGAAAGGGATGTGGATGACAAGAGTGGTTCAGGTTTTGAGGGAAAAAGGAAAAGCTGTTCATGAGGGTCATCACGTTGAGAGACAACTCTTTGAGGGCAGGTATGTATCAGATCATAAAAACAAAAACGACAGAAGACAATGAAACTCAAGCATGGGGAAGAAATGGTCTCAAGACAGTTTGGCAGGTTTGTAGGAGAGATGAAAGGGATGTCCTCTGTCCCTTGGAAATACCTGCAAACACAATATTGTGAAATCATAACATGTGCTTTCAAGTATTGAGGTGCTGGCAAGAAAGGCAAGGTGACAGTTACACAACAGTGGCGTTGTGCTGTGGGTGCCACCAACAAAACCCTGAGTCCGGGTGACACAGGGTCATGAGAAATCACATTGATGATTGCTAACTATCTAGTATTTATTTATGTGTATTTAATAATTTGTTATTTTTTCTTGCATAAATTAAGTAATAACACTTGTTCGTTTTCTTCACTTGATTGTTACTTTAGTAGTTATTTATCTTTTCCGTTTCAGCACCGATTAAAACATAAAATGTCTTTAGGAAATGTTATGTCCTAATTTATGGCTTAATTTAATCTTAGCAGTCAAACACTGAAGACATTGCATCTCTTTAAAAAATCAGCCTATTATCACACACCAATAAATATAATCTTTAAAAAAACTCATGCTCAAATGAGAAAAAAATCACAACGTAAGGAGGCAATGAAGGAAGAAAAACAAATCCTGAGTCTTTCACCTGGCCCAACAGGGTGTATTAAGAATAATTAAGGAGTGTATTAAGAATTATTAAAGTAATATTTCCTTGTGTTTCTGTGATGAATGATGCCTCACATAACTGTTCACTTCCAATACTTTCTTTTTTCTTCAAGCTTGCTGAAAATACGACTTTCATGTAAATAAAAAGAGTAATCTTCCTTTTCCAAAAAACACAGAAGGGCAAAAACTACATTCAAAATAGCTTTTACCCTCAGGCTCAAAGTTCTCAATAAATTAAAACTCCATTATTGTTTATTTTGCTGTGGATAAAACTGAAAAAAGATTAACTGGGTCCCACTTTAGAGATGAGAAAATGGGCCCACAGACACAGCCTAAGTCAGTCTGTAATACACAGAGAAGCAAAGGCAGCCTTCCCATCCAAAGGCATCTCCTAGGATCTTGGTTCATAGTCTCCATTCAGGGTTCAGCAGCTCCCCTTCAGGACTGTCCCCTAAGTTTTCAAAGGAGGGAGGAGTGCAGGAAAGAACACTGACCAGGCGCAGGTAACTGAAGCTCAGCCCTAGCTTTAGCCCATACTATTTCTACAATCTTGGGAAAGTAATTTTCATCTTCCTATGCCTCCATTTCCTTCAATATAAAATGGAAATAATATTAATACCTACACCTAACACACTGTTTATAAAGTTCAAATGGAGAAACTGGCTCTTTTCAAGTACAGGCGTCTTGTGTTATTTATGAATTTAAAAGAGAAGAATAAAACAATGAAGCTAATGATTTTTAAACTTAATCACTCTCTCATTTATGAATTTCATAACCTTATCTCCTAAAAGTGCTACATGGCATACATGTAAGAATAAGTATAATTTTTTGTTTCAATTATTTGTTTGAATCAACTGAGAGAACTACTTTGTATGTATGTATAATATTTAAATTTTATGGTAAGGGAAATTATGATGTGGCACAAATAGCATATAAATTCTTTTTTAAAATTGTTTATAAACCAAAAAACAGTGTCAATATGCCAAATAATAATACAATTGCATTTTGCTCTAAATTAAATGTATACTTTCGATTTAAGATTGTATTCACAAAATAAAATAGTACCACTGCATTAAAAAATTACATGATGATATAAAATACTATGTGAAGGAGTTGGCAAATTATGTTTATAGCTGTTCTTTAAACCTAGACAATTCTAATCTAGAATTTGATCTAAAAATGAGATACTTCTGCATTTTTAACCCTTAAAAATTGCCCATTCAATACTACGTAACAAAGAAAAAAATTGTCCAACTTAAAGACAAAAACTCCACAGAGTTTAAAATAATAAGAAAGTGTGCTATAACCTACCAATTACTTTGAGTAAAGGATATTTATCAACAATTACACTGGGTAAAAATGTCCCTTTCTCTGAAACCCTGGAGGAGCAGTGTTTAATGAGAAAGAATTATTTATGCCTACAAACACGGAACCGTAATGGGTAGTTTTAATGTAACACATCATAGCAGTACACACAGGCAACCAGAAATGTGTTACCTGGTTTTGACTTATTCTCAATTTCCAAGACTAGACTAAGGCTTTGAAAACAGCAAGTGCTTTTGGTTTTGTTTTTCCTTCTTATTGACAGTGGATGGCAACGATATTTGTGCTGACAGGGTCTTTGGGCAGGAATACCTTTTCCTGAGGAAAATGAGTTCTCACCCATCTCCCATTTGCCAGGACTAGTGATGTCAGCACATGCGTTGGTCTGCTTTCTCTCTGTTTAAATGCTGGTAGTAATTTAGTGATTTCAATCATTGCTACACTCATTTTGGATTAACAAAGTGATGTTGAGAGATTCCTGTCATTGCGAAGACAAGTTTTAGGAGGAAAGGGATCTACAGTTAATCAGTTTTGCTACCAAGAGTAGCTGCTGATGCACGGAAATTGAATTAACTACAAAAACATCAGGGATAGGTGTGGGATGGAGCAGGCTGTGGGGACATGAGCACTGAACCCAAATAAGCCTGGGCCAGAGAAAAACTCTCTACAGTCTCATCATGCAACAAAACAGGGAAATTGGTTTTCGTGTTTTTAACTTTAATTGGTCACATTAATTAATGCTAAAAACAATGTTAACAGTGTATTATTTTCATCTAGTTAAATAAAGGATTACACACATTTGAGTAAATTACACAGCATTAAACATTTAAATAACTTGAAATGAAGCCATTACTGTCATTCAAACAAGTTTCCACAGCTAAAGGCTGAATGTTAAGTATGAACTGATTTGGCATTACAAGAATATAAATCCTTTATCTTTTTACTGAGAAGAAAAAATGAAGAGATTTGATGACTTCTGACTTGAGTAAGTGGTTTGTAGTACCACAGCGCCCTCCAGTGGCCAAATGTTCAAAATGCAGTTTCAAAGGACAAACGGAGCAAAATCTTTTCATGCTCAATGGTGTTAGCTGGTAATATCAGCTCCTTTTTCTTTTATTTTCTCTTTTAATATAATTGTTTATTTCGGCACATATTTTCAATATCAAACCATCTTCCTATTGCCAAATTTCCCTCACCAAATTTAAATTATTCTATTCAAATCTGATCTGTTTTTCCTCAGAAATATTCTGAAAAGTAAAAAAGAAATCAAAGCAAAACAAAACAGACCTAACACACGGACTCAGACAATTGCAATGAGAGTGAATTCTCTATAAGCCCCAGATAATGGCAAATGCCAGCACTAGAGTAGTAATAATAGATGTTTAAATGTTAAAATCCAAACTAAAGAGTAAGATGATACAGTGACTCTGCCTGATCTCCATCATGATGAGCAATATGGTGAGTTCAAAGTTTTTTTTTTTTTTTTTTTTGAGACGGAGTTTCACTCTTGTTGCCCAGGCTGGAGTGCAATGGCGCGATCTCGGCTCACCGCAACCTCCGCCTCCCGGGTTCAGGCAATTCTCCTGCCTCAGCCTCCTGAGTAGCTGGGATTACAGGCACACGCCACCATGCCCAGCTAATTTTTAGTATTTTTAGTAGAGACGGGGTTTCACCATGTTGACCAGGATGGTCTCGATCTCTTGACCTCGTGATCCACCCGCCTCGGCCTCCCAAAGTGCTGGGATTACAGGCTTGAGCCACCGCGCCCGGCCTCAAAGTTTTAAGTATATCTTTTACTCATTTTTTTTCTACATGTGAACATTTCCGATTTTAAATAACGGTGTAGAAGATTTCATTGTATGCACATTCTTTCACTATTACAACGTCTATTAAAATGAATCCAAAGTAAAGAGCTCCAAATACTTTTCTGTAGAGGTAGGAAAAGATAACCCTTTGGTTACCTTTGCAAGTTACCAGAAAAGCTCCCTTAGGCCAATTTAAAATACTTTCATTCTTGAAAAGACACTGATTTCTCACATGAGAAGTGATAAAAATTCCACTTTTAATAACTACTGCAATAGAGTAAACGCTTCTAATATTCTTGGTCTGCCAAGTAAAAACTACAAGGCATCTGGGGGTGTATAAGCATTGCCCCAGATCCTGTACCAAATAGTTACTAGGTAGAATGAGGGAGTTTACTGTCAAAAGGGTAATAATGATTAGCTATTTTTTTCCCCTCTTCTGCCTACCCAAAGAATAGAAAAGCTTAAGCACGTTTAAAAGAATCTTTCCTTTCCCTGAAACTGACAAAGCAACTCCACATAATGTCAAGAACAATGGCTTTGGCCCTGCATCTTGTTTCCACCATTACGGACCAAGATAGGCAAATAACATCTCTGTGCTTAGTTTCTTCATCTATGAAATGAATGTGGTGAGGATTCATTGTAATGATGCAAGTGAAATACTAAGCCTGACTGCCTGAAACTCACATAGGAGATCTTCAAAGAATGTTAGTTCTCTTCTCCATCCATTCTCACCAACAAAAGAAAGCAGATCTATTCTCACCAGAAAAAGGACTGGAACCACAGTTAGCAGGTATGGAGTAACATGGGTGAATCAATAAAACCCACTCAAAATTTCATCTATGAAAAGCCTGTCCTCCTTTATTACACATTAGAAGACCCAAAGATCGTTCTGGAAGCAGAAACACTGAATTCTGGAAAGGGGAGGAAAAGGAACAGAGCCGGCATTTGTTACGTGCTTCATGTGCTACTCACTGCACCCAGCCTTTCTATACATAATCATATTACTTTAGGCACCACAGGACTCTACAGAGCAGTTAGAACTGTGATGGGAACCAGTGAGGTTGGCTTCCTCTTATTCAAGTAAGACTGGAGGACAGGGCCTAACTGACCGTGCAGGTGTATCTGGAGGGGGGTAAGAGTGAAGAGGAAGTGCAGTAACAAAGTCCCATGGGGATGGTGGCAGAGAGACAAAATGCTCATGAATAAGAATGTCTTACTTATCCATCTTAACTACTTTCATCTGTTTCTCTCTTCATATTTAAATATTAAGGGCAGTGAGGTGGTGAGAAATGGTATGGGAGCAGAATCTTTTGGGAGGGAAGAGATGGGCACATACATGTCATCTGAAAAAGCATTTCCAAAATTATAATAAATACACAGCATTTGCAAAGCAGGCTTTCTTCCCGTTGTGACCATAAAAACAAAGCAGTTTTAGAGGCTTGATGTGAAAGTGACTTCCTCTCTGCTCTGCCACTGGCAAGAACAGGAAAAACACTTGTGGCAAGCCAGCCAGCCCCACTTTCACACATGACTCACATAACTGAGGAAAAGAAAGGGCATCCTTCTAAGGCCATCACTGCCTTCTTTTATTACAATTCTTACTTTTTATATTTTAAATAATATTAAAGGAGATGTAAGATTTCTAAGTTTATAAGAGAGACGAGTTTTTTAATGTTGAGAAACACATTTTTCTAAAGATGCAAATCAACCAGGCACAGTGGTTTATATCTGTAACCTCAGTACTTTGGGAGGCCGAGGTAAGAGGGCTGCTTAAGCCCAGGAGTTCAAGACCAGCCTGGGTAACACAGTGAGACTCTGTCTCTACCAAAAAAAAAATTTTTTTTAAATTAGCTGGGCATGGTGGCACACACGTGTAGTCTCAACTCCTCAGGAGGCTGGGGCAGGAGGATTGCTTGAGCCCAGGAGGTTGAGGCTGCAGCAGGCCGTGATCACACCACCGCACTGCACTGTAGCCTGGGTGACAGAGCAAGACCCTGTCTCTTAAAGAAAATAGTTGGAAATCAGCTGCAGGAAAATGAGAGGGGAAAGGGAAAAAGAACTCATGGGACAATTTTTTTTAATTCGGGCTTTTGGCGAATGGTCATTCCAATTAAAATGCAAATGAATAAGGCTTCTAGCTTTTGCCAGCTTGCCAAGTACCCTGATGATTTGCTAGTGGCAACAGTCATCATGCCTTGCCTTGCTTCATCAGTGTCTAAAACAATACCCTCAAAGCTTAAGAGAGCTGGTGCCAGACGGCCAAGTAGCCAGGGCCTGGCCACACACACATGCTCTCTCCAAGATGTACCCTGAGGTGGAAACTTGCAAGCAGGGAAGAAAAGGTACCAGCATGTCCCCTTATCAACATGGGAAATACCTTTTTATCAAAAGGCAAATGTCATAATAGAGAACTACGACCATCTAGCAAGCAAATGACAGATGGGTCTAGACACATAAGGTAAAGGACAAAATTGGTTTTGGTGACTCTCTGAATATTCATGAAATCTATAAAAGTCCAATTCTTTTAGGATGCAGTCTGTTAGAAATGAATATGCAACCGTACCAAATAAAAACAGTGTATTTCTCAAAATGCACACATGAAGGGAAATTTTCCTACCTCCTATTGCTGTCATATGCAGTTGCTATATATCATCTAGTATTATCTGAACTTCATATTGATATGTGATTTATATTCTCTAATGTAGGACCCAAGAATATATTTTTCCCCAAAAACTCTATTCTCTCTGTCATTTCACCCATCACAAAACATGCAACACTCAGTAAGATGTTTGCTAACTACAGCATTAGAAGGGGCTAGCTCTTCACAATGATCTGGTTTCCCGGACCCTACAGATGGCAGCAGTAGGAAGTTCCTTTTTGCAAATTTGCCAGTTCATTATATGGAAAGAAAGAGAATGAAAAGGGGAGTGAAGGGGAGGAAAGGGGAGGAATAGAGAGGAAAAGAGAGAGCAGAAAAGATGGAAAGGAAAAGAAAACTGAGAAGACTAAAGTATACAGCAAGAAGGAACTGATGTCAATCAGGATGACTACTTACAACTAGACCTATTAACAATAAAACCATTGTATACAAGAGGATTTCCAAACCTTGTTGCTACAAAACTCCAGCTACTGAATAACCATTCAGCAAGCAAAGGCTTTAGAGCTGGCTATTCTCTCAAGTCCCAGGCAGCACTGAAGGTATTATTTTCAGTCTTAATTAAGTAAGCTAGGCTAGAGTCAAACTGCAAGCAACCCACTGAGGCGGCAACGACTAGGTTTATGGAAAGAGGCGTTTGTAAGAATTACGTGTGTTCGGCATGCTGAAAACAAATGGATGTAAGGCTGGGATGCCCCTTGGTCTCAATACTGTTTGGTTTGAATTTTGTTGGCGTTTTGGAAACAGTAACTATAAAGTGTCTTTTACATTAATAAGAGTTTCTAACATGACCAACATTCAAGCGATTCCCAACAAATTATCAGACACAGAAATCTGATCATTTACAAAAGTGGTTTACTGTACACATTCAGCTGCCTCAGGCACCTGTCTATAACATCTAAACCCAAATCCAACCTATCCCAGTTTTTCCACAACTAGGGTTGTTCCAGGACTGGTGAGGTGTCAAGGACGAGTCACAACATCAGAGCTGGAGTCTGGTGTTCATGGGCAAGAGAATGCTATGCACAGTTCTAAACAGACTGTACTAAACAGCTCTACATAACATAAGCTAAATTTCTTTCATTATTTAGAGACACATACATTTCAAAATTTGTATGGTTCTATCTTTTTCTACCTAGCACTACAATAAAAATAAAAAACAAAGCAAGAAGTAAGCCTGAAAGGGATGGAAGGGGAACACTGGCTTTTAAATGCCTTGGCTCAGAAGTGTCCTATGTCCCTTCCACTCTCAGCTTATTGGCCTGGGCAAGTCGCAAAGCCCAAACCCAGCAGCAACAAAGGCTGGGTAATGTAAGGGGACACATGAAATATGTGGTGAGCACCACTGCTTCTACATACCATCCAATTTCAAAATTACTTGATTCTAAAAACCAAGGAGTCCCATTTCGTTCCTCTTGTAAGCTTCACTATCCACACCAAGGATGTGTGTACCCTCCACTTCGGTAATCCCCCGCACCCCATCCCAACTGATACTGAGCCAGACCTCAGTTCCATGTTGATTTTCTCACAAAATTACATTCAAAACAAATGGAGGCCTAAAGATATAAATTCCACAGAACAAAAACCTGTACAATCAAGTTAAATCCCCACACATTTTTATCCATGTCAATTATGTGACATTTAAAAGAGAAAAAGCCACAGTAGTGAATGATCTAACATAACTGGAGTCTAAACAATGCCTGTCAGCAACCGTTAGAGGTTCATCTTTTATACTTGGTCTTTTGCTGAGCCTATTTTCTGTCAGCTTTCTTATATTCTCTTTAATTTTGCTAAGTGAACACTATTTTGACAAGAGGTTAAGCAGTACACACACGCACACACACACACACACACACACAGAAAAGATATTAACAAATTAAGCACTTTGTCTCATCCTCCTCAGCACACTGCCAAGTATTGCCCATTACACACTGTAAGAAAACCCTGCTCACAGGGACTGTCTGCTCGGCATTCAGCACACAAATCACTCTGACTGTGATCACATGCGTTTCTCTTTATTTTTAAAATCTCCTCATTGTTGCTCATGGCACTTGAACATTATTATTACTAATCCAGCTACTCCTAATAATAGTGTTTAAGTAACTTGTCATCTTGGGAACTTTATAGACAATAGCTATTGCCAAGCATTTAATGTAACAGGATTCTAATCTCCAGCCTCTGAAGCAGCGCTATTTATTTGTTATAACAGTAAAACTTTTGTTTAAATTGCTTATTTATGCAAAATATATTCTCTATCATCTCAATTCTAATTTTTATATCTGCTTTGTAAGTAAAATAAAGAATCCCATGCAGAAAGACCCAGACAGTACACTTCACAAACAGTAATGAATCTCTTGTGACTCCTTTTCTTTTATTCACGCTGCAATAGATTCTATATTACCATGCAGAGAAAAACAAAACACCATAGATTACTTCCCTTGTTTGCTCACACTATTCTGATAGGAACAAGAACTTGAAGGTGCAGCATGCTATGTCTTAGGACTGTGAGTAAATGTGAGATTCTGTTGACATCTTGTTCCTGCTTTCAAACAACCAGGTAGGTTACATATGAACTGTCACAGCAGCTGAGCAAGTTTTATGGTATAAATGTGCCCACATTCTTTTCAGAGATGTCATCTTAAGCTGAGATCCACATCTTAGTTGAATACTGTGGTTAACAATTTCTTAACTTGCAATAGTCATTTCAAATCAATATTTAAAAGGTATAATCATTACTACTTGTCTGCTAAGCTTCCCCTCACATACACCACACATACTTTCCATGTGGCAATGCAAATGGTCTGAATCCAGCAGAAAATAGAAAGGTGTCAAAGAAAGAGAGATAGAATCTCTTTCTCTGGCCCTTAATGAGGTCTCCAGAGCCAAAGGCAAACCAATAACAAATTGCATTTTCCACGTACTGGGGGGTTGGAGAGGGGAGGAAAAGGCAGCAGAGGGGTGGTAGTAGGGGGACCTGGAGCTTGTCATCTGAAATTAATTGAACTTAGCCATGCCAAGAAAACACTGGTAATAAACCCTCCCCATCTAAATTAAGGGTTTTATACCATGAAAAAAAAATAAAAATTTATGGCAGTAATTTCATCTGGGTTTTTCAAAAAATGCTTGCTGATTTTCTTGTACTCAGTAGAAAAATCCCCAAGGAGCAATGCAGACTGCAATAAGGCAGACTTCTAAAAAGATACCATTTAATTTCTCACTCCTCCCTTTGCACTATTGCCACACTTCCACTTTTCTCTAACTCAGTATTAACTCTCTCAATGCAATTCTCTTCCATGAACCCTGAGCAACACCTTACAGCGCAGGTGAGAGTGCCTGATCTGCAAATGCCGATCAATTGCTCTCAGAGAGAAAAGGACAAGTGAAGAGAACCAGAAGCCCCGGAAGCACACGCATTCATCTTTGGCTTTTCTGTATGATACCTGGCCATCTTAACTGAAGGTATCAAAAGTCTTAATGGCTTAAAAGTAACCCCCAAACAAATCCATCACTCAACGTCTTTAATGCTGGTGACAAGAACAGATGAGTGAATTCAGTTCCCAACCTGTGGGTCATAGGTGGCATGGCAGGTACCTAGGCCAAGCACAGATTTATCTGCAAGGGTTCTGCAAATCCCCATTGGTACAAAGCACTGGCCGAAGACCAAAGGTATAATGTATAAAACATAGAGTATTCATCTTCTAATTAATTTTTTTATCTAATGTCCACAGATATTGCTGTGATGAATAAAACAGAAATTTATTAAAACCAGAACTAAATTCACAATTGCTTTTTGTTGCTTTCTCAATGGATCCTGTAAGTAAAAGAGTTAACTTAAAGTTCTGAATTTTTTTTTAGGTCAAACAGGGCCTTCGCATTGAAGAAGACAGAGAACAACAGATACGAGTGTCCCTGATCCAAACATCCAAGATCCTCCAGAATCTGAAACTTCTTGAGTGCCAACATGATGCTCAAAGAAAATGCTCACTGGAGCATTTCAGATTTAAAATTTTCCGATTAGGAATACTCAAGCAGTAGGTATAATACAAATATTCAAAAATCCAAAAAAGTTCAAAATCCTTAACACTTCTGGTCGCAAGCATTTCCGAGAAGGGATACTCAACCTGTATCTTCAGTGCTTTGCATTTGGGCACAAGTAAACACTCAGTACTTGTTATCACAGACGTAAGTACATTTTTCGTGGCCTCTTTTTGCATCTAGGTTTTCTTTCACTGCAGTCCCTATCAATTTACATCACCAGTTCATCCCATCCCTTGGTGTATAAGAAAGGAACAGTTCTCAAAATGTGGTTTGTGGACTCCTGGGAGTCCAGGAAGTTCCCCTTCTGGGAAGTCTGTGAGGTCAAAACTTCTTAATTCGAAGAAATTATTTGCCTCCCACGTCTGTGCAGTTGGGCTTTCCATAGGCTCCATCACCTGTTCTATCACAACAGACTGAATGAGAAACAGAGAATCCAGCAGTCTTCTATTTATTATGCCAGACATTAAGGAGATTTGCAAGGCCACTCTCTCCACTAAATTTATTTTTAAAATATAGTTATTTTTCATTAAAAATGATATCTATATTGACATGTAATGGGTTTACTGTGGGTTTAAGAAAACAAATAAATAAATACTGATATACCCTGCATGAACAAAAACTCTTTCGGGTCCTCAAAAATTTTTAAGAGTATAAAGGTCTCCTGGGAACAAGGGATTGAAAACCACTGTTATAAGACAGCAATCTGCAGTATTCTGGTGTCAATGCAGAAGCTGGTTTCTATTGCCAAACACTCTGCTAATCCCTAGAGATGCTGATGCTAGACACCTGCCAGATGGGGATGATGTAAAGGGGATTCAAGCATTGGCTTGGGTGGCTGGGCCAGCTGCTCACCATGGTCCGTTCTAACATAAGATTCTATAATTCTGTCTGAGAGAGAACCTAAAGAAGCCTTTCAGAGCTTTGACTACTGACATAGAATATGAGTAACACTTAATTTATCTTCATTTTCCTACCCACGAAACAATATGAGCACATTAAAGGGCAAATTAATGTTTTTCCCATGGTGTATTCTCTTCATGTTGGTACAATATGTCAACATTTTGGAAGAAATGATTTTAAAATTTTGCTTGTTGGGTTTTTATTATAAGAAAAGCTCTCTCTTTCATGTCCAGCCTCCTACAACGTTCAAATCACAAAGGCCAGTAACATTTGCTCTGAAGGGAAAGAATGCTAAGGGAAGAGGACTCCGAGAATGTCTTATTGACCAAGGTCAATAACGAGGCAAACATTCTGCTGACAGAAATCCCTAAGGCAAATACATTAATACCAAACCTGCAGAGATGAGTGGGATATCTTCATCTTCTGCACAGGTCTTACTCTTGCGTAACACAGAAATAAGATGGCTTATGAGCACACTGTGCCCACGGAAATGAATAAGTTGTTTAGAATATATGGCATCAGATTCATGAAGGGAAAGAGCTATTAGGAAAATAAAATGACCATACTTGTGCAATTTGATTCAATTCAATGAACGTTAACTGAGTGCCTGTTATATTCTAGTCATTATTCTAGGTGATCATGAAGAGAGGATAAATAAGCCTTACTGTCCAAGAACTCACCCTCTGAAAGGGAAAACAGGTAAATCACTGTAACACAATGTGATAAGTGATATAAAAGTAGGTGCTCCACACTATGGAAACCGATGAGAGAGCTATTAGTTCAGTCTGGTGGAAATAGGGGAAAACTGACATTACATGTGTAACGAAAGGGAGGGAAGTGAGTTCATGCCTAACTCACTCTCCAATCTCAGTTGAGCTCTTGCTATCTCCTGATGCTCTATCTATGTGTCACGTCTATTATTCCATTCTCCAGAGCTGCTACATCAGACCTCCTCATGCCTCTCATGTCTCCTACCCAATCCCCTATTGCCCAACTCTCAGCTGCTGTTCCCGCTGCCTTCTGCAGAAATGAAAGAGGAGCAGCAGCCTCTAGCCAACAACCCACAAACAGGACTGCTGCCCTCCCACTTCACTCCAGGAGAAGGCTCAGGCTAATCTCTCCACCAAGACTTTACAGCCCATCTACCTGTTCTCCCTTTTTAGGCACCTCTGCTCTTCAGTCTCTCCATCTCCAACCTCTCTCTCTCCTGATTTCTTATCACTAGCAGTTAAACATGCTTCCCCAACAGCCCTCTCTATTTACTATTTTTTTCTCTCAATGCGGCATAAATCTCAGGGCTGGGAGATGGGGAGGCAGCTGTCTGTGTTCCCCCTTACTACTCTCAAACCACTTCTTCCCTTTTTGCTTGCAATTCCCTGCCTTTCACAGCCCTAGCCCCATCCACACCTGTCTCCATGACCTACCAACTTCACACTCATCCCACCAAACTAAAAACTTACACTCATGACTCACTTTTCCTCCACTCCTACTGCTGGCATCACACGCCAACAATAATGTACACTATGCAAACAATATATTGGCCTCCCAGCTTCTTCATTTCCTCATCTACAGGAACCCTTTCTTCCACTATACCTCAGTGATTCAAATGCATGGACAACTCCTTCAGTTGGTCAAGAAAAGTCGTAACTCTGCCAAAATCTAAATGCAAACATTATCACATTCTAACATCCCTTCCCATCCTATTCATTTGCTTTAGTGTCCCCATGCTAAAAATTCTTGCCCCTCACTGAACCTTCTAATTCACTGATCCCATCATGGTCTAACAACCCCTTTCTGCCCTCATTTCCCTCTTCTGTTCAGCTTAGATTCTATTGTCTATATATAATCGTTCCTTCAGTGTACCCACACTTCCCTGTCCATCTCTTTCCATCACACTCTCCTGGCAAACTCCAGCCCTAGATGATCTCAAGTACCCATCTTCTCTGGGCACAAGCCCAAGTAACTGCATACAGCTAGAAAAAAACCACACAATTGAACTTCATTTCAAATGCAACACTGCTCAGCAACGCTACTACACTCCTGCTCCTACTTTCTAGGAACTCTTATACTTCAAGCCTTCTAAGTAACTTCCTCTTCAACTGATGATTTGCCACATCTTCTTTTACCGAGATTACAGAACTTCCTCATGTTACTACCACCCAAACTACAAAATTATGCGTATCTATAATTCTCCTTTCTCCCTTTCCCTATGAAAGTCCAATCCCTCCACTGAACTTTAGACCACATCACCTCTTATCTTTTGAGGACTCTGCACTGTCGTTGGTCAGTTAGATCTCTCTTCTCCTTTATCATCAATCTCTCATAAACTGATGGTGAAATGTGAATTGTTTTAAGACTTGTGGAAAAGTTATTAACAATACCAGTTAAAATTACATAAAATATATGTCTCTTTCAACCCAGGAAGCCCATGCCTAGAATGTTTCCTATATAAATACATGTACCAGCGTGTAAGAATGAACACAGAGACAAGAATGTTCATTGTAGTATTATTTTCAGTGACAAAAATAAAAACAAAGTAAATGTTCATCAATAGTGAAAGGTTGAATAAATTATGGTAGAACCATCTATGAACCATCATACAGCCTTTAAAAGAATGAATTAGGTCTATATCAGTGCAATTGCCATAGCTCTACTTCCTTTCACTTGTCTTCTGTCTCCACCAAAACACTGGAAATGCTTTTGTAATAGCAGCTGTTAACCTAGATGATGCCAAATTCAGATGCACTTTTATGACTCTATTAGAAACATTTAGTTGCTTATCCCCTTAATTCCTGAAGGACCCCCACTCAGCTTCCATGATACCACCTTCTGAGTTTCCTTCTCCTTCATAAGCGGCTTTCTCAATTTTTTTCTTAAAAGTTATATCTCCTTTGTTTGACCTCGAAATACTGGCATTCCTCAGGGCTTAGTCCTGTATCCTCTTCTCAGGTGATCTCATTCGTTTTCATGGTTTTAAGCAAATCTACATGCCAAGACATTTTAAGTATGTATCTATAGACCAAACCTCTCCTCTCATTTCCACATGTCTACATTCAGTTGCCAACTTAAAATCCCCTTTGCAGGCCAGGTGTGGAGGCTCACACCTGTAATCCCAGCACTTTGGAGGCCAAGGCAGGTGGCTCACTTGAGGTCAGGAGTTTCGAGATCAGCCTGGCCAGCATGGTGAAACCCCATCTCTTCTAAAAATGCAAAAATTAGCTGGGTGTGGTGGTGGGTACCTGTAATCCCAGCTACTCGGGAGGCTGAGGCAGGAGAATCACTTGAACCTGGGAGGTGGAGGTTGCAGTGAGCCGAGATCACACGACTGCACTCCAGCCTGGTTGACCAAAAAAAAAAAAGATTCCCCCATGCAACTGAATTTCAGTATATATAAAATGGGAACTCTTAATTCTGTATTTCCACCCAGCTCCAACCTGTGCTGAAACGCTGGGTTCCTCTCATTTTTCCTGCCTTAGAAAATGGTGCCACCATTTCTGCTAACACTAAAACTAGACATCAAAGTAGTCCCTCCTCCCTGTCTCTTGATCCCTCAGACATCAGCCAAATCATCTTGATTCTATACATTACACAGATGATCCTTGATTTACAGTCAGTTACGTTCCAATAAACCCATCATAAGTTGAAAATATCGTAAGTCAAAAATGTGTTTAATACACCTAACTTAGCAAACATCATGGCTTGGCCTATCTACCCTGCCTTAAATGTGTTCAGAATAGTTACATTAGCCTACAGTGGGCAAAGGCACCTAACACAAAGCCTGTTCTATAAACAGTGTTGGATATCTCATGTAATTTACTAAACAAAGCAAACTGCAGAGTATCGGCTGTTAGCCTTGTGATCCTGTGCTGGCTGAGCTGCAGGGCTTGCTGCCACTGCCCAGCAGCATGAGATTATATCACGTATCACTAACCTGGAAAAAGATGAAAATTCAAAAGTCAAAGACAGTTTCCAATAAACACATAATGCTTTCACATCATTGTAATGCCAAAAAATCCTAAGTTGAACCATTGTAAACTGGAGACTATCTGTATTTTACTAGCCAGCCTCTCTCCACCTCCATTGCCACCATCCCTCTGCTTCTGTTCTTGACCCATCTCCATTTATAATCCATTCTCCACAAAAAGTCATTGTGACTTTTTTAGAATGTATATCAGACTGTGTCACTCTGCTTAAAACCTTCCAATGGCTTTCCATTTTTCCTGAATAAAATACAAACTAATACTATGGCATAAATGACCCAATTGGTCTCATAATTGCCCATCTCTTCAGCACTATCTCATTCATACTATTTTCCCCTTACTCACCTCACTATGGCCATAAAAATCTTCTGTTCCTGCTGGCTTCTAGAATACCCCAAGCTCTTTCCCATCCCAGAGCTAATGCACTGACGCTCTCTCTGCATGAAATACTCTTTCCTAGGTGCTTCATACCTGTCTCCTTTGCATCCTTTGGATCTCATTTTAAAATGTCACCTCCTCAAAAAGGCCTTTTCTGACCACACAATTTTTTTTTTCTTTTTTGAGGCAGAGTGTCACTCTGTCACCCAGGCTGGAGTGCAGTGGCACGATCTCAGTTCACTGCAACCTCTGTCTCCCAGGTTCAAGTGATTCTCTTGCCTTGGCCTCCTGAGTAGATGGGATTACAGGCATGCACCACCATGCCCAGCTAATTTTTGTATTTTAGTAGAGATGTGGTTTCATCCTGTTGGCTAGGCTGGTCTCAAACTCCTTACCTCAAGTGATCTGCCCACCTCAGACTTCCAAAGTACTGGGATGACAAGTGTAAGCCACCGTGCTCGGCCCCACACAATCTTAAGTGGGGCCTCACTGTTATTCCTGACCACAGCAGGCCGCTTACTTCCTTCAAAGCCCTTCTAATTCTTTGCTTGCTATTCTTTTATTGGGTAGCTACTCCCCTAAAATTAATATCTGTGTGGACTGGGAACTATTCTCAGCATATAACACAGAGTGTGTCTCACAGACGACTTTTACTAAAAGATTACTCCAGGAAGAAATGAACAGAATGATCAAGTTTCTCCCATCTCAGCAATTCTTCAACCCCTCCACCCCCAGCTACCACCTATTCACCTATTCTGTTTTCTGAAACTTTTTGAAACAATTGCCTATTCATGATTATTTTACTTGACACTCTTCAACCCTCTTCTCTCCATACCATGCAACTGCTCTCCCATCTGACACGACATGCTTGTTGTTAAAGCAAACGGAAATGTCCTACTGACCTCTGTGTGACTTTTAATCTTGTTCATCACTCTCTCCTTCTTGAAAAGTTCTTGAGTTAAATAAGAATTCACTCTCTTGATGTTCCTCTTACCTTTACCACTCCTTCTCAGTCTTGTAAAGCCCCCTCTTCTCTTTTACTGAAATGTTAGTGCTTCTAAGGGTTCTATCCTAGACCTTCTGTCTATATACATGCTAAATTATTTCATGTACTTGTTGAGTTTCAGTTACTATCAATATGAACATGTCTCCCAAATCTTTAGCCCAGATGCTGCTTTCATGCTTCAGATCATTTGCTCAAGTATCTAGTTGACAGCTCTATTTAGATGTCTTTTTGCCATTACCAACTCAACATATTTAAAAGTGAATTTATCACCTCCCTCTGTCAAATTTGCCTTTTCCTGTGTTCCCGTCTTAGTGAATACTACCTCCGTCCCTCCCATGACCCCAGGCTAAGAACCCAGTCTTTGATACTTCATGTCCTCAACCCCTCCCCCAGACAGACACATTTACTTTTAACCAAGTTCAGTATTTTCTACTAACAAAGTATTTCTTAAATTTGTCCACTTCTCTTCATTTCCCCTGCCACTGGCACTTCTTGCCTAGACTTTTGCAAGCCTTCAAATTCTCTTCATATTCCTCTCAAAGCCATTTTTCACGGAGCAGCAGGAGTGACTATATGAAAGCATAATAAATCTTATCACATCGCCCCACTACTTAAAACCCATCAATGGCTACAAATGTCTACAGGATAAAATTCAGATTTCCTGGCCTGGCGGACAAAGCCCTGAATGACTTGGACTTGCTTGCTTCTCCAATCTCCCTTCTCACTACTCCTTGCCTCCTCTTCTACGTTCCACTCACAAAAAACTACCAATTTCCCATGCTTTTTCTTCTTGCAGTCCATACATGCTATTCCCCAAAATCCAAGACAGGTTTTTGACTTACATTCTATATTCATACCCTCTATTAACCCTAAACTTCTATTAACCCTAAACTTCTAAGACTAAGCTAGACAATCTTGTTCTGTACTCATGAACTATCTCGGAGTCCTATTTCAGGGAACTGTAATTTCCTATTAACTTGTCAGTAATCTTACCTACACACCTTAGAACCAGTGAGTCAGAGTCTCCAGGACAGGGACTACACTATCTGTACTTTTTAAAGACTTACCTGTGTATAGCTAATGCACAGCCAGCATTGAGGGATAACTGCTTGACTTCCCTGAAGACAGGAAGTGTGGTGTTTACTGTCGTAACCCAATACCCACCATGGTGCTGACACGTAGAGGTTACTTAATAGGAGAAAGGGGGAAATGACTATACGTTTAAATGACTGTACGTTTAAAATAATCCTCAAGAACAGACTTCGATGTTCTTCTGCACAAGGGTAAAAGAACGTACTACTAGGTATGCAGTTTTTAAGAATGAAATTTCTATTTTGCTTTCAGTTTTACAGTTTTTCTTTGCTACTGCTACACAGGGTTCTCTTTGCATCATAAGAATGGCAGCTGCGCCGGGCGCGGTGGCTCAAGCCTGTAATCCCAGCACTTTGGGAGGCCGAGGCGGGTGGATCACGAGGTCGAGAGATCGAGACCATCCTGGTCAACATGGTGAAACCCCGTCTCTACCAAAAATACAAAAAATTAGCTGGGCATGGTGGTGCGGGCCTGTAATCCCAGCTACTCAGGAGGCTGAGGCAGGAGAATTGCCTGACCCCAGGAGGCGGAGGTTGCGGTGAGCCGAGATCGCGCCATTGCACTCCAGCCTGGGTAACAAGGGCGAAACTCCGTCTCAAAAAAAAAAAAAAAAGAATGGCAGCTAAGATACGTCAGGCCTAAAAGGTTCAGTAAAAACCAACTTTCACATTTATAATTCTGCATACTTTGCCTTCTTGATCTTATAAACACTGGCTGGAAAGGCACAAGTCACGGAAAAACACCAGCTATTTGAGCATCTGTACTTTCCTCAAAACGCAGTGAGAACTCCTGAAACAAAGCAGTGAAGTGAGTTAAAATGGTTCTGAACCCTTCAGAGACAGCAATAACACAGTACTTAAGTAGCAAGCATGTATAAAATGTAACAAAATGGCATAGAATTAACACTTCCAAAAAGAAAAATCTAATAAAACTGAACTCAGGGAAGAGGCATTGCACAAACAGGGAAGAAACATCTTTATATCTCCCTCGTTGCCCTGAACACAGCAGCCTCAATACATATATGCTGAATGAATGCTTGATAAATGATAAATAAACACAGTTCTGAAAGGATCACTCACATTTTTCTATCCTGATCAAAGAGCCAGTTACCCCCAGCTTCATGTTTCATCAAAAAAATATTTATCAAGTGCCTAAACCTACCTGGTAATGTGCTAGCACGCAGCATACCAAAAGAACCAAATAAGCTTGGCTTTTGCATTTCCAAGATTATTATACAAATCCTACTGTTGGCTTTGTCTCCCAGCACTAGCACCACAAATAAGCACATACGCTCTACAGTCTAGCCACATTCCCTAAACATGCCATGTTCTTTCACGATGCCATCAGTTTTCATATATACTCATGCTTAACAACTGGCATATGTTCTGAGAAATGCAGTTTCGTCATGGCGCGAACATCATGGAGTATACTGACACAAACCTGGATGCTACAGCCTACTATACACCTAGGCTAGATGGTCTAGCTATTGCTTCTAGGCTGCAAACCAGTACAGCATGTAACTGTACCGAAGACTGCAGGTAACTGTAACACAATAGTATTTGTATATCTAAACATAGAAGAGGATAGTAAAAATATAATCGGCACTTAATATGAACAGAGCTTGTAGGAACAGAAGTTGTTCTAGGTGAGTTAGCAAGTGAGTGGTGAGTAAATGTAAAGGCCTAGAACATTACTGAACACTACAACTGACTTTATAAATATTATACATTTAGGCTACACTAAATTCATTGTAACTTAACCTTAGCTTACTGAAACTTTAATACTTTATAAAATTTTAATTTTTTAACTTTTTGAATCTTTAAAAATAATACTTAGCTTCACACACATTGTATAGCTATACAAAAATATTATCTTTCTTTATATCCTTATTCTGTAAGTTTTTTTCTATTTACATTTTTTTTAACTTTTTTGTTAAATACTAGGACATAAACATATATATTAGCCTAGGCCTATGCAGGGTCAGGATTATCAATATCTCCGTCTTCCACCTCCCCATCTTGTCCCACTGGAAGGCCTCCAGGGGCAGAAACATGAATGGAACTGTCATCTTCTGTGAGAACAATGCCTCCTTCTCCTTCTCTTTTTTTTTTTTTCTAACGTGAGATGGAGTCTTGCTCTGTCACCCAAGCTAGAGTGCAGTGGCATGATCTTGGTTCACTGCAACTTCCACCTCCTGTGTTCAAGCGATTCTTCTGCCTCAGCCTCCCAAGTAGCTGGGATTACAGGCGCTTGCCACTGCGCCCAACTAGTTTTTGTATTTTTAGTAGAGACAGGGTTTCACCATCTTGGCCAGGCTGGCCTCGAACTCCTAATCTCGTGATCCACCTGCCTCAGCCTCCCAAAGTCCTGGGATTACAGGCATGAGCCATCAAGCCCGGCCAACAATGCCTTCTTCTGAAATACCTCCTGAAGGAACTGCCTGAGGACATTTTCCAGTTATTTTTTAAAATATAAGTAGAAGGAGTATGCTCTAAAATAATTCTAAAAATTATATATTAGTGAATTATATATACTATACTTTTATATATAGGGTTTACACCAGCATCACCACAAACACATGAGTAATGTGTTGTACTACAGTGTTGTAACGGCTATGACATCACTAGGAAGTAGTAATTTCTCATTTCCATTATAATCTTATGGGATCACTGTTTTATACGTGGCTTGTTGTTGATGGAAAGATTACTATGCAGCACGTAATTGTTACTGTTCTCTCTGCCCCAAATAACCTTCTCACCTGAAAAACTCCTACTTATCCTTCAAGACCTAGAAAAATGTCACCTTCTTTACAAAACATTGTCTGAATTCCCCAGACATAATCCTTTCGTCCTCTGTGCCTGTTCCCATATTCCCATAGTATTTTGGAAATAGCTTTTTTTTTTTTTTGAGACAGGGTCTCACTCTGTCACCCAGGCTGGAGTGCAGCAGCACGACTGTGGCTCACTGCAACCTTGACCTCCTGGGCTCAAGTGATCCCTCTGCCTCAGCCTTCCGAGTAGCTGGGATAACAGGCGCCTGCCACCACGGCTGGCTAATTATTTTGTTTTTTGTAGAGACAAGATATCCCTATGTTGCCCAGGGTGGTCTTGAACTCCTGGGCTCAAGCGAACTGCCCGCCTTGGCCTCCCAAAATGTTTAAATTACAGGCGTGAGCCACTGCTCCTGGCTGTAAACACCTTTGATGTAGCTTGAATCTTATCTAAATTACGATGATTAACGTCATATTCAGGCACAATTCAAAGAATGAGGGGAAACCATATATTTGGGTCATATTTTTCTTACAGATATGGAAAAGTTTCACATGGAAGGGCAGAGGGCAAAGATTTGCTTGGATAGATGACAGGAAGGGCATTTCACACATACAGTGAACTTCTGGGAAGGACTTAACCTTAGACATGTACGTGTGAGGAAAGGGAATGAAATAATCTAGGGCCCTCTTGAAAGCTGAGTGGGAATTTTGAGTTTCATCCATAGAGCAATGAAAACCTACCACTATGTTTTAAAAAAGGAAAGGGATACTATGGTTTGCATCACTCATTTAATCAGAGGATTCCTGTGGAACATGTGCATACCAAACACCATATGGTGACTATTAATTAGGTGTCCACATTTAAATGACCCATGTAAAATTCACTCTTCCAGTAAACTGCGAGCTATTTAACAATAAGGATGCAGGCTCATTCACCACTGTATCATCTCCAGTGCCAAGAAAAGTGTGGGAGCTTGCTGACTGAACTGAACCGAATTCTTCCACACCTTTAAGTATCATGCCCTGCAAAAGCATTACCAGCTTCCACAAAAAGGAGGACTGTGCTGGGAGGTAAACCATTTTGCCCGCCCTTTCAGACACACAAAAACAAACACATAAATAATTCTTTTAGAGGCAGCCAACACTAGTTTAATAAATTTCACCAACTATCTTCATTACCTTTAAGAAGTGAATTTTTAACTCTGAAGGGGCAGATTTTTAATAAATTCATATGTATTATAAACTGTTCTTTGTATAAATGTGTTTAACTATTATATTGATAGAATTTTGCAGTTGAGATCTAGGTATTTCCATAAGGCTTATTGCTAAAGTTTAACATTATGGTATATGTAATGTAAAAATAAGGCATTAAGATAGGTATAGCCTGAAAATACTGAAGTCAGCAAAAGTATAACAATAAGCTGGTTAAAAAAAAAAAAAAAGCTATGCTAACAAGTACAGTGGTTCTTAAATGGGTTGGCCCATACACTCCTAGTATAAATTCCAAGGGGTTCTTAGTGCCCCACCCTTATCCCAATCCCTAACCATAAAACTCATAGTGTCCAGGCAATCATAAGGTTTACTTGGCTTACAAAATTTTTCTTATAAGGTTCATTTAACAAAAGCTCATTTTAAGAAGTGCTCCCAGCTGGGCGCAGTGGCTCACGCCAGTAACCCTAGCACTTTGGGAGGCCGAGGCAGGCAGATTACTGAGGTCAAGAGCCCGAGACCAGCCTGAACAACATGATGAAACCCCGTCCCTACTAAAAATACAAAAAAATTAGCTGGGCCTGGTGGCGTATGCCTGTAGTCCCAGTTACTAGGGAGGCTGAGGCAGGAGAATCGCTTGAACTTGGGAGGTGAAGGTTTCAGTGAGCTGAGAACGAGCCACTGCATTCCAGCCTGGGCAACAGAGCGAGACTCCTTCTCAAAAAAAAAAAAAAAGAAGAAGAAGAAGGAGAAGTCCTCCCATCTTGGTTAAAGAGAATCCCACAGCCCTTCCAACAACTCCAAAGTAAATGAAAGAGATTTTCCTTGGGCTGATAGTAAAATCAAATTAGGACTACTACTCACGAAAATGAACCCAAGCAATGATTCTGCTTTGGAGAAAAAGATTAATATGAAGACACACACAGATACACACATCATTTATAGCTATTTTCAGAGTCTATTATTAATTGTAAAACTACCAGCAGAGGTGGGGTAGACAAGCAAAAGTACCAATGCCACGACTAGACACACCCCAGTGGTGGCTTTTTTGGGGAATCGGGTGAGAGGAAGGCTGTCTGTATGCACCAGTGCAGGCTCACTCAGATATTTTTATTTTTGTAGCCTTACTAACATATTCCAGGTTCCCAAATGCAGGATATGAGTCTTGCCTGTAGAAACAAATTGCCAGCTGTCACATAAAGGACAACCTCATTTAGTAGAAGGCAAATGCTAGCACAGAACAAAAGTAAATAAAGATGGCTACATATGCTCTAGTTTTCAAACCAGAAAGTGACAGTGATGAGAGAAGCAGAAGAGGGAAAGGATTAAACATGAAGAACAGCTGCTACCAACAGCAGACTATCTGACAATTCCACCAGTCTTACGGTGCAGTGAGAATGCCAATTAAATAAGCTGGTGTAAGAATGCAGATCTAGAGATCTGAAGGCTAAAGAAACCATGGGGGTCCAACCAATGCACCCCTGTTATTGTATAACTAAACTTAGACGTTGTATGTGAAAGTGCTTTGTTAACTACAATGCTCTAGAGTAATACATCCTACTGCTATTATTCCTAATGTGTCTATTCTTCTTTTAACTGTAAACTTATTTTTTAAAGTCCCAATTCTTTGTTCATTTTTCATTTCCAATAAAGAGAAGTAATTGTCAATACCATTGTTATTTTACTTTATTTCTTCAAGAACCTTCAAATAATATATGCTGCTTAAATTGAATATCTTATAGGTATAAAGCATGAATGAAATATGTTATTTATATGAGAATGAAACATGAACAAAGTCCACCCCCTTTCATGTCTTACAAACATGTCCATAAAATGTCACTCATACCTATTAAAATTCTCATATGTCCTGGGAGTCCCCGTATCTTCACAGAACCAACCACTCATTAAAGGTTATGGCAGGAAGGGGAAAAGAAACAGCTGCCCTTTCTTGACAAAGAAGGAGAGCTTGGTGATGTGCTTTCAGTGAGTGGAATAAAATAAAAAGTTTTTAAAAGGGTCAGAGGAAGAGCTTGAAGAGAACCTTAAATGTCTGACTTCACCATCCACCTTAAAAGGACTACTTCATCCAACTAAAAACTAAAAGGGACCATCACTAGCTATTAGAAAACCATCTAACAAAGAAAGAATTTTTACAAGTGACCTCTGGTTACCCTTCAACACTGCAGCCCTTCTAAACAGACTGGCACAAGAGTAAATGTAGCCAAGAAGAATCTAACATTTATATTTTATGATTTTATTTCAATTTTTCGTATAATTTTTAGTAGACCTACTTATGTGGATATAATTTAATTCTGAAGTATTTGGGAAATACATTTAGTCCAGTTGTGCCTGGGGAAAAAAAAAAAGGCAATTTTCCAGTTTTACAGATGCTTCCAGAATTCTGTCTGAAGATGGATTAATCTACAGTTACTCAGCTGCAGAATATTACTTCTATTCCACAGACTTTCTATATGAACTATTAAATCCATTAGATCGATAGCAATTCCTCCCACCTACTCTTAAAGAGCTGATTTAATGAGAACATGGTTTTCTTATTCAAGGCTTTCTTTCTTAAGGGAACATAGTCCTATATGAAAACAGTCAACATTTCCTCTTACATCATGACAACTTCATACAAACAGAGCCTGGGGCAAGGTAATGAAGCAAAATGCTGGGTGGTAAATAAGTGAATTTGCTTAAAAGATATCACTATGGAATTTGAGCTTCAAACTGGACTTGACTTTAAAAGGCTACCAGAAAGAAAATACTATTTTCTTTCTCAAAAACTCCTCAGATCACACAGGAACTAATGGCAGCATGACATAGAAAAAAGAAGTGTTATTTTCTTACTAGTAAGCATAGAACTGTCCAACATTAAATAATTTATTTCAATATCCTCTCTCCACACTCCTCTCCCGCAATTAAAAGATAATAGTGGGAAGAGATTTACTCTTTTGTTCTCTCTGGACCTGCATATTAAGAGAGATGACAGAGATATTATGTCTGTTATTCTTGGTTTAGACAAAATAAGCAACGGGAGGCCTCGATATAGAGTCACTAGCTACTAAGCTCTCTCTCTTCTTAGCCTTTATACATGAAAAGCACAGAATAAATCATAAAGCACATGCACCAAAAATTAAAAATGGAGACAGAGGGTGGATCGATGTGCATTGTCTCACAAACACAGTTTTGAAGATAATTGGTAATGTTCTCTTTTTCCAAAGAAGTGAGGGTTAAATATAGTCACTCTGTACAGAGACTGATGATCTTCAGGATGTGTAAATTATACATTGTAGTTACATAACAGACTAAATCACAGTCATCAACAAAAGAAAGTTTGGCACAATTCTTGAATTTTTATGATTCTAGCTCATAAGTAGAGCCTCAAAAAGGAGAGAATATCTCACCTTAATCAGCCCTACAAGTAGCCTCATACCTCAGGGAAGAAAACAAGTACCAAGGTAAATGAAAGAGAAAAGTGATCACCTTCACTGGACTAGAAAATAGGAAGGAGAATACTTTGTATTTTCAAGGTTATATTAAATGAAATAAATAAGTCAGCCATTCCATGAATTTAAAAAAATAAATAGAAGTGTTCAACTAACCAAATACATGTAGAACTATGTGTTTAAACACCAACAGAGTCAATGTGACTTTATGTCCCTAAATTAAGGCCAGGAACGAAAATCAGGTGAAAGAACACAGATCCCTTCGGAACACTTTAAAAAATCTGGAAGGCACAAACTAGAGACTAGCAAAGAATTTCCACGCCTCCAATGCTGCTTGAAGGTCTACATGGTCTGAGACTCTGTCATACCTGTGCTGCCCAGTGTAGGCAATTTAGAACAAGTCCAGAGCATTCAGCCAGTGACATGCTGGGAAGATCCAAATGCTCTGCCTCAGTTCCCATGATGACACAGGCAGGAATTCTCATGCTAATCAGGTGCACCCAATTAACATTCATCTCTGACAAGTTCATCCGTTTATCTCCTACACAAAAACAGCTACTATTAATCTGTAATATCTATTAAGCAGTCACGGTAGTCTGAGTAAAGTATATCAATGGAAGAAATAAAGAGATATTTAACCAAAGAGAAATGGTAGACACATAGAGGAATGCAAGACCATACTAATCAAGAATAGACATTCTTTCCTTCATTCTATCAAATTGTGCCTCTTCTGCCACCAACTCAACACAATTGTCTCACTGCACTCTGAATAAAAAGTGAAAATTGCTCTCTTTAAAATGAAGTTGGCCTTGTAAGAACTTATAGAATTCAAAGCTAATATTCAGAGGCTTTCCAAGTGTCCAGAGCTCCGAAGAGCCCATCAATCCCGATACACTTGGAGAGACTGGACAATCTAAGGGTACACAAAGCCACTCCACTCTACCTCGGTCATATTTCAGAATGACTACAAAGAAGTCAGTGTTGACCACAACAACCAAGATGAATTGTGAGCTCTGGAACACTGCCAACACTTCTTATAAGAGATTCTCAGATCAGAGAAAGTAAACCAGTCCATAAGGTGATTACCTTAAACTTTAGAGCTTTGGATAACAAAAGCAATATCTGGCTTACTTTGAAATTATGCTTCTGAGTAATTAAATATCAAAGTAATGCTACAGCAAAAAAAAGTTTGACTTCAACCTTCTTAGGTATATTGGGACACAAACCTTGTATATCTTCTCAGCTACCTGTAGCCAACTCCTTCTCTGCCTCCCCGACCCTTTCCCTGGCCACGTTCCCCTCTCCTTCTCTTAGTTGGTGCCCCATCCTAGTCACTTTTGGACTTGTATGAAAAACCACACTGTAGTACATGGGACCTAGCATCCTGAGTAGCCACAGAGAGTCAGAACGACACAGCTTGGTCATACAGAGGAGTAAACTCCTATTAACTAGGAACAGGAGGCAGGAAGAAATCAGGCAGATAAATTCTGCCCGCCCCCCTTCTTTTTCTTTTCCAAGGACTACTCTTAGTTCCTCCTTGCAACACTTTTCAGAGAAAAGCTGCATGGCTGCTTTGTTATCTGCCGTGTCTCTTCATAGTTTGTTGTAAAGCAAAAGCTAGCTGGCTCTAATAACACACCAAATCCATTTCTTTGAATCTTTCCTTGCTTCCTTTTGCCCCTACCCTTATAGACCTGTACCTGCAACCCTCCAAGAAAGCAATAACACCTTAACACTTGCCTCAGGTTCTGTCTGCCAGAGAACCCACAGCTTAGCCACTAGGCTTATTGGCATTAATTCCAAATGCAATTAAGAAGAAATCATTAAAATGCACATTTCCAAAATATATTAAGAGTCAAAGAATGACAAATATTAAAAAGAAGTAAAAAATATTAAACACCTAAAAACGTAAAAGACCAGGGCCAATACCCTAGCAAATGTCACTAACTGAGAAACCATTGAGGCAGCAACAAGAATTACATATAGAATTTCTTTAGTGTGCCCCCCAAACCAACTTCAGAGGACAAGATCAGGCACTTTCATTAAGGAATGATGCTGAGTAACAGATGCTGCCTACAGAATTTTCTTACTAATTGTGTCAATTCTAATTGTACAGTATTCTCTCCTCCCAATGTGAAAAGAAAGGAATGCCCTTTCCAAGCATAGATCTTGAATCATAATAACCATGGTCCCATTATCTTCACCAATGATTGATATGGGACTGATAATTTCAACTAGTTCTAGCCAATTATATATGGAGGTCTCTAGGGAGATTCTGGGAAAGATTTCTTAGCTCTTTCAAGCAATAAGGGGAAGAGATATTATTGCATTTGGACCTTATGCTTGGACCTGTAACAGTCATACTGTGATCATGAAAGAATCCAGTTTGAGCACAAAGCTTACATAATGATGATGGCAGGGTCTAAAGAACAGAAAAGCCCAGATCCTTGACAATGTCATTAAGCCATCAAATTAACCAGCCCTGAGCTGTCCTATCTCTGTGCTTTTACATAAGGATATGTATAATACTACCTTATTATTTAAGGCTCTTTGAGTCAGTTTCCTCTTCTTTTTAGCTACAAGCACCTTCACTAACCGTATAAAGCATCTGGCTGGTTGGAGAGGCATGTAAAAAGCTACTATAATGTGCCATGATACAAGGGATAAGGTTAGATTTGAAAAGGACTGGTCTTCACTCTCAAAAGCTTACAATCTATTTTTTAAAAGAGATATAAAACAAATTGGGGAAAAAAGTGATAGGCCAATTAAAGAAAAAATAAAGGAGCAACAGGTACACAAAATAAAGAAATCATCAGTGAGGGACATTAGAGGCAGTTTTCTAAGAGATAAAACCAATACATATGCTTCTTGTGTAGCACTACATTCAATTAGTATAATTCAACTTCCAGGAAGCTTTCTGCTCCAGATATCTATAGTTCTATCACTTGAGCACAGCATCCTCTTGCATGTGGGAAATGTGACTTCTTTTACTGTGTTTGAGCTCAGGGATGGGCGCCAGACCCAAGGTGAGCTAGTCAGAGTCATTTCCTTAGAGTTTTTAAAACTTGGGATGAAAAGGGCTCATAAAGATTTGGGTTACACAGTTGTATGGACTTGTCCTAAGACTTGTGTATTTCTCTGTACATTTTGTATCAAAAGAAAAAGGTACATAAGTATTGAACTCTCTATAATATCCATGCTGAAGTATTTAGGAGAAAGCATACTGATAGCTGCAATTTATTTTGAAGCGTATTTTTCAAAGATGTAGTGACAGATGAGGGACTGATTGACAGATATATGATACAGCAAGCGGAGTAACATACTTGTATTTATACATACCTGTACGGTAACGTATAGTAAAGTGTCACTTTAAAATCCTTTCAACATTGCTTTTTCATTTGAAAAACTTCCTAATAAAATTTGGGTGTGGGAGGAACTCAAGCTGCAGTCCCACTCTGCTGGCAATGCTGTGAGCAATAACTCAGGAGCTCTCTCTGGTCATGTTTTCCAGGGTATGGAAGTAACTTGTTTCAGTAAACAAGCATGCAGAAAGAATCACAAACAAGGAGATGAAGAGTTTTGAGTTGCCTAAGTTGTCTCCAGCTCCAGCTACCCTTGAGGCCTGGCTGCATCCCTGCCATTTCAGCTGTTACGTAACCCAGGAACTTATGGTTTGCACCTAAGCTAGATCAACGTGAGTTCCTACTGCTTACAATCACAGTCGTGACTAATATACTAGCCTAAGGTAATAATAAGCATTGCAGACAAAGAAGGATGACCACTGTAGCATTACTTATAAGAACAAAATACATAAATTACCTGATCATTCAATAAAAGAAAGATGGTGAAAACTTTATGGTTTTGATGACATTATATAACACTCTGGATAAAATATTAAATGAAAATCCCACAGAACTATATGTATAAAACTATATGTATATGCATACACACATATATATACATTATGATCCAATTTTGCAAAAAGAAAAAAACTGACAGAAAAAAGTTACATGAAAATACACAAAATTATCAGCCAGGTACCATGGCTCATGCCTGTAATCCCAGGCATCTGGGAGGTCAAGGTGGGTGGATAACCTGAGGTCAGGAGTTCAAGACCAGCCTGGCCAACATGGTGAAACCCCATCTCTACTAAATATACAAAACAAAATAAAATTAGCTGGGTGTAATGACACACATCTGTAGTCCCAGCTATTCAGAAGGCTGAGGCAGGAGAATCACTTGAACCTGGGAGGCAGAGGTTGCAGTGAGCCAAGATCACACCACTGTAGTCTAGCCTGGGTGACGGAGCAAGACACCAACTCAAAAAAAAAAAAAAAAAAAAAAACGAAAAGAAACAAAATTGTCAACTTTTGGTTATGTCTGGGTTTAGAATGATTTTGCTTAAATTTATACTTTACTTACCAAATTTTTTTCAATAACCATGTATTATTTTTAGAATAACCAAAAAGAAAGTTTAAAAAAAAATTTACTGCCATTACATATTTAAAAGGCCAGGCACGGTAGCTCACCCCTATAATCCCAGCACTTTGTGAGGCTCAGGTGGGAGGATTGCTTGAGCTCAGGAGTGCGAGACCAGCCTGGGCAACATAGAGAGACCTCATCTCTACTAAATATTTAAAAAAAAAAAAAAAAAAAAGCTAGGCCTAGTGGTGCATGCTTGTAGTCCCTGCTACTTGGGAAACTGAGATAGGAGAATTGCTTGAGCTCAGGAAAAAGAGGCTATAGTGAGCCATAATTACATCACTGCACTCTAGTCTAGGAGACAGAGTGACATCTTGTCTCAAAAAAAAAAAGATTTTTAAAGATTTATTTTATGGGTTGCTTCCTAGGCACCATTCCCACCGTAAATGATCTAAATATTCATATGTGTCTTAAATGTCCCATTTATTTCTCAGGGCCAGGGCTGCAGGAGCTAAGATCATGACCTTATCTCCACTATGTACCAAAAAAAATTGAAAATCATTTTTTAAAAAAAAGATCATGACTTGTGAAGTCACAGTATCTCAGTTCAAATCCCCACTCTGACCTTTACTAAATGTATGGTTTAGGGAAAATCAATTAATCTTTTATGCCTTAATTTCTCCATCTACAAAATGGGGAAATAGTATCCTACTATTATTAAGTTTGAGAAATAAATAAGATAATACATATAGACATTTAAAACGTGCTTGAAGCACAGCAGATGTTAACTATCATTATTATCATTCTTATTAACAACAGCTTTTCTACTTTAATACAGGCTGAGGATTCCTTATCTGAAATGCTTGAAACCACAGGTGATTCAGATTTCGGATTTTTTTCAGATTTTAGAATATATACATGATACTGACTGGATGAACATCCCCAATTAAAAAATCTGAAATCTCAAATGCTCCAATGAGCATTTCCTTTGAGCATCAAAAAGCTTTAGTGTTCAAAAAGTTTCAGATTAGGGAGCTTTCAGATTTTAGAATTTAAGATGTGGTAGGCTTACCTGTAACAGAATTTAACTCCTCAGGCACTATGAATTCACTCATTTCTACCTTCTCTCTACTTCTATTTTTTTAAATTTTTTTTTGAGACAGAGTTTTGCTCTTGTTATTCTGGAGTGCAATGGCGCGATTTTGGCTCACTGCAATCTCCGCCTCCTGGGTTCAAGCAATTCTCCTGCCTCAGCCTCCCAAGTAGTTGGGATAACAGGTGCCTGTCACCACACTCAGCTGATTTTTGTATTTTTAGTAGAGATGGGATTTCGCCACGTTGGCCAGGCTGTTCCTGAACTCCTGACCTCAGGTGATCTAACCACCTTGGCCTCCCAAAGTGCTGGGATTAGTCATGAGCCACTGTTACCAGCCGCTCCTCTCTCAGTTCTTACATCTAGCTTATTCCCTCATTCAGTCATGCCTTGTCCTAGGCACAAGATGCCATCCCATTGTCCGAATGTGGGCCTCCTCCTTTCTGAAGCTGAGCTCACAGGCTCCGTCTTATCCTTCTCATCTGCTCCAGTTCCTCGCCAGTTCATTCCATCTCCCTCTCCCCAATCTTTAAAGTGCTTAGAACAGTGCCTGCTAAGGCTTTGTTTTCTACTGGCTTTTCTCTTTCTGGCTGAAAATGTACATACGTGCCATTTTTTTGGGAAAAAAAATTTGAACCTAAGAGAGCCATCTTGTATTTCTTCTTCCTTTCACAATTATACTTCTCAAATTAACATCCCACAACCTGGTTCCCTATACTCTATTGATACTTCACTTAACAAGACTACTAATGGCCTTCTTATTGCCAGATTCAATAACTATTTTAGGCCCATTCTGTTTGTTCTGCAGCCTCTGACACTGCTGACTATGTGCTCTGTTTGCAAATGCTTCTTTGACATCCATCTGGGTCTTCTTCCAGTTCTTTGGCTGCTTTGTCACATTCTTTCAAACCAGATGCTCTTCAACAAATAAGCCCAGCTCTTCCTATTCCCTCTCTGGGAGATCTTGAGGCTTCCTATGGCTTCAAATAGTAGCTCCAAGGAGACGACCATATATCTAACTCCAGTACTGATTTCTCAGTTTCAGTCCTTCTTCTTAAGCTTCAGCCATTCATTTCCAACTACTGGTCAGGCATTTCCAATTGACCTTTCAAAGTAACAGTGTCTGAGAAGTCTGATATTCCACCCACAGACAGCTCCCTATTCTGATTTTCCTTCTGTAGTGAAAGATGCCAAGTTGGGGGAGACTGCATACTAGGCAGGAGAAATCTGCTCAAAAAATAGAGTCAGGGCCAGGTGCAGTGGCTCATGCCTGTAATCCCAGCACTTTGGGAGGCTGAGGCAAGTGGATAACCTGAGGTTAGAAGTTCAAGACCAGCCTGGCCAACATGATGAAACCCTCTTTCTACTAAAAATACAAAAATTAGCTAGGCATGGTGGCATGTGCCTGTAATCCCAGCAACTCGGGAGGCTGAGGCAGGAGAATCGCCTGAACCCAGGAGACGAAGATTACAGTGAGCCGAGATTGCACCACTGTACTCCAGCCTGAGTGACAGAGTGGAACTTCGTCTCACTTTAAAAAAACATAGAGGCAGGCAAAATCCTTTGAATTTTCCATGGCGATGCCTCTTGCAGACACCTCTTCTTCTCCATTTTTACTGTACCATCCCGGTCTAAGTCTGTACTATAACACCCTAATGGGCCACCTTGTCACCATTCACCACCCATCTCCCCAATCTAGCAATCTATCTTATATCAAAATTAAATACTGCTTGTACTGTACCACTTACAAAGATTAACTCCAGACAGTCTGGACTGTCAGGAAGTCTCTGAGATTTGGGTCAAAGCCTTACTACCTTTGTGCCCTGCCTTCAAACCCTCATGTTTCAGAGAAGCCTGTCCCAACCAAATCAATCCACCCAGTGCCCTCTACACACTGTGTAAGTCTGCCTGCCTTGCAAGGACAGGTCTCTCTCTCCTCTAAGATGATTCAAATGCTATCTGTTCTTCAAATTTCTGCTTAATCCCACCGTAAGTTCTTCCAACAACATTTTAGCCTATAGTATTTTTTTCATCATCATGATTAGCAGGTACTATTCTAAGCTCTTTATAGATAACAGCTAACTTTATTTAAATCTCACAAAAATGCTATAAGCCGGGCGCGGTGGCTCAAGCCTGTAATCCCAGCACTTTGGGAGGCCGAGGCGGGTGGATCACGAGGTCAAGAGATCAAGACCATCCTGGTCAACATGGTGAAACCCCGTCTCTACTAAAAATACAAAAAACTAGCTGGGCGTGGTGGCGCATGCCTGTAATCCCAGCTACTTAGGAGGCTGAGGCAGGAGAATTGCCTGAGCCCAGGAGGCGGAGGTTGCGGTGAGCCGAGATCGCGCCATTGCACTCCAGCCTGGGTAACAAGAGCGAAACTCCGTCTCAAAAAAAAAAAAAGCTATAAGTTAGGTACTATCATTATCTATATTTAACAGATAGGGAAACAGAGGCACAGAAAAGCTAAGCAACTGCTCAGAAACATAGCTGATGAATGGCGGATTCACAGTTCACACCCAAGCAGTGTGGTTCCAGAGTCTGTGTTCTTAAACCACTGTGTTCTGCTGCCTATACTGAATCCCTGGCATTTTTGACTATACTGTTCATTTGTCAATAAGCTGCTTTGAGACATCTCTTCAATTATTAGGTTACAAGACATACTTATGTCTTTTCTCCCCAACTAGAAAAATTTCTTAGAAAGCAGAGGGTAAACCTTTAATTATTTTAATTCCTTCACAGTTACTAATCACTATGAATAAATATTAATTTATAGATTAAATAAAAAATAAAAGAAAGTGACAGAAATAAGAGTAACTAGCCAAGATTTTTAAATCTGAGAGGTGACTTCAAACCATTTTTAAGTATGTAGAAGGTCTAATTAAAGGAAAGCTGATTTTAGCCGAGTTTACATTTCCAAATGATAGAAAAATATAAAGAAAAAACTAACGATTACATATTATGAAGTATAAGATATAGTTAAAAAATTGTCTTCTCCTTAGCATTCCTAAGAAGTTTTTAAAAAGCCTAGAAAAAACTGAGTAATCTTGCCTGAAAGTAGAGAAATGGATTAGTATTAGAACAGTAAGCACGTAGCAAGAATTAAATCAATGTTTATTTAATAAATGAATGAGCTACCTTGACCACAAAATTATCTGTCATCTCTTACAGAACATGATTTTAATGCAGAACTGCAGTCCAGTAAGTCTGACATTACGAGTCTTCTGAAAAATGTACACAATGACTAAATAACATGGGGTTACCCAGTTCCATTCATTTAGAAACTAGTTTTAGTTTTGCCATAGCTGATATTCATTTTGGCAATATTTAAGTAACAAATTCAGTTATTTCTTGAAGCCACCCTTGCTTGATAAACATTATAAAATACACCCATAAAGAGTTCTGAACTCTGCCCTCTAGCTAAATTTTTCAAGACTCACAATGAAGGAGTCAACGGAGATCAGAAACACTCATTCCCTTCTCTGGTCCGTCCTTCCTTTCCTTCCTCCCTCCCTTTATCTCTCTGTATCAGGAGTGGGTGGTAGTGTCAAACAAAGGAAAGCCAGCAAAATCTGGTTAGTGTCTGGGTGATCAGGCCCTTTGATATGACTCACCCTTAGTAAAATTCATTTAAGACTGACATAGGCACTAGAATGATTTATTAATTTAAAATTTTGTCACATGGGGGATGTCATGATGGCATGATCAGCACTGATATGGTTTGGCCATGTCCCCACCCAAACCTCATCTTGAATTGTAATCCCCACATGTAGAGAGACAGGGTTGATTAGATCACAGGGGTAGTTTCCCCAGGCTGTTCTCATGATAGTGAGTGAATTCTCATCAGATCTGATGGTTTTATAAGATAGTTTTCCCCGCTCTTGCTTACTCTCTCTTCTGTCACCTTGTGAAGAAGGTGCCTGCTTCCCCTTCTGCCATGATTATAAGTTTCCTGAGACCTCCCCAGTCATGCAGAACTATGAGTTAACTAAACCTCTGTCCTGTAGTATCTTCATAGCAGTGTGAAAATGAACTTAATACAGTTAATTGGTACCAATGTAATGGGGTACTGGTATAAAGATACAGAAAATGTGGAAGTGACTTTGGAACTGTGTAATGGGCAGAGGCTAGAACAATCTGGAGCGTTCAGAAGAAGATAGGAAGATGAGGGCAAGTTTGGAACTTCCTAGAGACTTGTTGAATGGTTTCCACCAAATTGCTAATAGTGATATGGACAATAAAGTACAGGCTGAGGTGGTCTCAGATAGAGATTAAGAACTTATTGGGAACCGGAGTACAGGTTACTCTTGCTATGCTTTAGCAAAGAGACTGGCAGCACTGTGCCCCTGCTTTAGGGATCTATTGAACTTTGAACTTGAGAAAGATTATTTCTTCTGGAGGAAGAAATTTCTAAGCAGCAAAGCATTCAAGATATGGCCTGGCTGCTTCTAATCATGTATGCTCATATGTATGAACAAAGACATTATCTGAAACTGGCACTAATATTTAAAAGAGAACAGCATAAAGGTTTGGAAAGTTTGCAGCCTGGCCATGTGGTAGTAAAGAAAAACCCATTTTCTGGGGAGATATAAAAGCTGGCTGCAGAAATTTGCGTAAGTAAAGAAGAGCAAATGTTAATAGCAAAAACAATGGGGAAAAAGCCTCCAAGGCATTTCAGAGACCATCACAGCAAACCTCCCATCACAGACCTGGAGACCTAGGAGAGAACCGTTTTGTGAGCCAGGTCCATTTTGTGAGCCAGGTCTAGGGCCCTGCTGCTCTGTGCACCCTTGGGACATGGTGCCCTGCACTGCAATTACTCCAGCTCCAGCCATGGCTAAAAGGGGCCAAGGTACAACTTGGGCTGTTGCTTCAGAAGATGCAAGCCCCAAGCATTGGCAGCTTCCAAATGATGTTAAGCCTGTGGGTGTGCAGAGGGTAAGAGTTGAGGCCTGGGAACCTGCACCTAGATTTCAGAGGATGTATGGAAATATCTGGATGTCCAAGTAGAAGTCTGCTACAGAGGCAGAGCACTCATGGAGAACCTGTACTAGGGCAATGTATAAGGGAAACGTGGGGTTGGACCCCCCCCCACACACACAAAGTCCCCACTGGGGTACTGACTACTGGAGTTGTGAGAAGAGGGCCACTGTCCCCCAGTAGGGTAGATGCACTGACAGCTTACACCGTGCACCTGGAAAAGCCACAGGTACTCTATGCCAGCCCATGAAGGAGCTGCCCAAGGCTGTGGGAATGCACCCCTTCCATAAACATGCCCCATATGAGAGACATGGAGTTAAAGATCATTTCAGAGCTTTAAGATTTAATGACTGCCCCAGTGGATTTTGGACTTGCATGGAGCCTGTAACCCCTATGTTTTGGCCAATTTCTCCCATTTGAAATAGGTGTCTTTACCCAACGCCTATATTCCCACTGTATCTAGGAAGTAATTAACTTGCTTCTGATTTTATAGGCACATGAGCAGAAGGGGTATGCTCTGTCTCAGATGAGACTTTGGACTATAAACGATGGACTTTTCAATTAACACTGAAATAAGACTTTGGGGGACTGTGGAGAAGGCATAATTGGTTTTGAAATGTGAAAAGATGGCTGGGCATGGTGGCTCACACACGTAATCCTAGCATTTTGGGAGGCAAAAGAGGGTGGATCATCTGAGATCAGGAGTTTGATACCAGCCTAGCCAACATGGTAAAACCCTGTCTCTACTAAAAATATAAACATTAGCTTGGCATGGTAGCACATGTCTATAATCCCAGCTACTCAGGAGGCTGAGGCAAGAGAATTGCAGGAACCCAGGAGGCGGAGGATGCAGTGAGCCAAGATCGTGCCACTGCACTACAGCCTGGGTGACAGAGCGAGACTCCACCTCAAAAAAAAAAAAAAAAAAGACATGATTTGTGGTGGAGAGGCAGGGGCAGAATGATATGATTTGGCTCTGTGTCCTCACTCAAATCTCATTTCTAATTGTAATCCTCATGTGTCAAGGGAGGGAACTATAATCCTCAGGTGTCAAGGGAGAGAGGTGATTGGATCACAGGGGCAGTATCCCCCATGCTGTTCTCATGCTAGTGAGTTCTCACGAGAGTTGATGGTTTTATAAGGCAGTTTTCCCTGCTCTTGCTTGCTCTCTCTCCTGTAACCTTATGAGGTGCCTGTTTCCCTTTTTGTCATGACTGTATGTTTTCTGAGGCCTCCCAGCCATGCAGAACTATGAGTCAATTAAATCTCTTTCCCTTATAAATTACCCAGTCTTGGGTAGTATCTTTATAGCAGTATGAAAGGGACTAATACAAGCACATTCTACCTTGAAGTTAAACCACAGCATGTCGGAATCATAATCAGAAACTAATTTCCTAGGAAGGGAAACATTGAAACACCATGAATCCCACTTTTTTTTAATTATGAGAAATCACTCTCATGAAAATCAGAAATAGGGAGGTAGAATTAAATTGCTGAATAGAAGCCTCCAGTGATTGTCCCTCCAGCAAGAACACCATATTGAACAACTATCCACATAAAAAAGTACCTTCATAAGAACAAAAAATCAGGTAAGAGATCACAATACCTCATTTTATAATAACATTATATTAAGTAAAGAGGCACTGAAGAGGATAGGAAACACAGTCTTGAATCACCTACAACACCGCTCCCCAATTCTCCAATAGCAGCCATGTTGCACAAAGTGAGAATCTGTGCACTAGGAGGGAAGCAGAGTACAGTGACTATGGGACTTGCATTGGAACTCAGTGCTATTCTGTCACAATGGAAAGCAGTACTGGGCAGAACTCAGTTGGCACCGATAAAGGGAGCATTTAGACTAGCCCTAGCTAGATAGAAATTGCCTACCCCAGGGCTCAGAACCTAAGTCCTGGCAAGCCCTACCACTATAGGCTAAAGTGTTCCGGGGCCTTCAATGAACTGGAAAGGCAGTCTAGACCACAAGGACTGCGATTTCTATGTAAATCCTGGTGCTGTGCTGGGCTCGAAGCCAGTGGACCTGGGGGGGGCACATAACTCAGTGAGACACCAGCCAGGGTGGCCAAGGGAGTGCTTGCAACCCTCCCCCAATCCCAACCAGCACAGCTTGCAGCTCTGAGAGAGACTCCTTCCCTCTGTTTGAGGAGAGGAGAAGGGAGAGTATTTTATCTTGCAACATGAATACCAGCGTAGCCACAGTAGAATATGGCACCATGCAGAATCCTGAGGCCCCCATTACAGGTGCTAGCTCCCAGATCACACTTCTAAACACATCTTGAGCCGGAAAGGAACTGTTCCCTTGAAGGGAAGGACCCAGTCCTGGCAGAACTCATCATCTGCTGACTAAAGAGCCCTTGGGTCCTGCATAAACAACAGGAATAGCCAGGCAGGTAGTATTCTTTGTGAGCCTTAGGTAAGCGTAAGAACTGTGCTGGCTTCAGGTGTGTGACCCAGCACATTCCCAGCTATGGTGGCTACAGGAAGAGATCCTTTCTGGTTAAGAAAAAGAGAGAAGAGTAAAGGCGACTTGGTCTTGCAGCTTGGGTGCCGGCTTGACCACAGTGGGATAGAACATCAAGCGGGCACCTGGAGCCCCCAGTTCTAGACCTTAACTACTGGGTGGCATTTCTGGAACTGTGTTGGGCCTGAAGGGAGCTCACTGCCCTGAAGGAAGAGACTCAGGACTGGCAGCATTCACCACAAGTTTACTGACAAGCCCTTGGGCCTTGAGTGAAAATCAGCCATAGCCAGGCAGTGGTCACTGTGGGCATTGGGCAAGACCAATTGCTAAGCTGGCTTCAGGTCTGATCTAGCCCAGGAGGTGGCCACAGGGATGCCTGTATCACCCCTCCTCCAGTTCCAAGCATCTCAGCACAGAGAGACTCCATTTGTTTTGGGGAAAGAAAAGAAGAGTCTCTGCCTGGTAATCCAAGAAATTCTCCTGGATATTACGCAAGACCACCAAAGGGGTACCTCTATGAGTCTGCAAGAGCCACAATGTTACTGAGCTTGAGGTACCCCCGAAAGCAGATATAGCTGCAGTGATCAAAGACGTAGATCGCTTTGACTATCTTGGAAGCCTTCCCAAGGAGGAGGGGTACAAACAAGCCCAGACTATAAAGACTCCAATAAATAATTAGTTTTAGTGTCCAGACACTGATGAATACCCACAAGCATTAAGACTATACAGAAAAACATGACCTCATAAAACAAACTAAATGAGGCACCAGAAGCCAATCCTGGAGAGACAGAAATAAGTGACCTTTCAAGAAGACAATTCAAAATAGCTGTTTTGAGGAAGCTCAGTGAAATCGAAGATGAAACAGAAGGAATTCAGAATTCTACCAGATAAATTTAACAAAGATATTGACATCAAAAGAATCAAGCAGAAATTCTGGAGTTGAAAAGTACAACTGACATACTGAAGAATGCATCAGAGTCTCAACAGAACAGATCAAGCAGAAGAATTGGTGAGCTTGAAAACAGGCTATTTGAAAATATACAATCAGAGGACACAAATGAAAAATAATTCAAAAAGAATGAAGCACACCTACAAGATGTAGAAAACAGCCTCAAAAGGGAAAATCTAAGAGTTACAAGCTTTAAGGGGCAGGGGTGGGGGGAGGGGTAAAAATTTATTCAAAGGGATTAATAACTGAACTTTCCAAACCTACAGAAAGCCAGGAATATTCAAGAACAAGAAGGTTATAGAACACCAAGCAGATTTAACCCAAAGGAGATTACCTTAACACTTTTAATAATGAAACTTTCAAAGGTCAAGGATAAAGAAAGAAGCAACATTCAAAGGAGTTCCAATCGGTCTGGCAGAAGACTTCTCAGAAGAAACCTCACAGGCCAGGAGAGAGTGGCATGACACATTTAAAGTACTGAAGGAGAAAAACTTCTATCCTAAAATAGTATACTCAGCAAAAATAGCATTCAAACATAAAGGATAAATAAACATTTATAGAAAACAAAAGCTGAGAGATTTAATCAACACCTGAACTTTCCTACAAGAAATGTCAAAGGAAGTTCTTCAATTTGAAAGAAAAAAAAAATGTTAATGAGCATCAAGAAATCATCTGAAGGTACAAAACTCAATGATAGAGAGTACACAGAAAAATGGAATACTATAACACTGTAATTGTGGTATGTAAACTATTCACATCTTGAGTAGAAAGACTAAAAGATGAACTGATCAAAAATAGAAACTACAACAACTTTTGAAGACAGATAGTACAAGAAGATATAAATAGAAACAACAAAGTTTTTAAAAAAAGCAAGGAGGTAAAGTTAAAGTGTAAAGTTTTTATGAGTTTTCTCTATGTTTGCATATTTGTTTATGCAATGATGTAATCACTATTAAGTTGTCCTCAGTTTAAAATAATGGGTTATATTATTTTTAAGCCTCATGATAACCTCAAATCAAAAAACCTACAACAGGGAGAGGCAGGGAGAAGGCAGAGCTAGATGAATGAATTAAAGGCTCCACTGATCACCTCCACCCTTGCTCCTGCAAGGACATCAATCTAACAACTATCTACACAGAAAAAGCACTTTCCTAAGAACCAAAACTCAGGTGAGCACTCACAGTACCTGGTTTTAACTTCCTATCATTGAAAGAGGTACCAAAGAGGATAGGGGGAAGTCTTGAATGGCCAACACCACCTGCTCCCCATCCCCTGACAGTAGCCACACGATGCAGACAAAGAATCTGTGCATTTAGGAGAGGGAGAGCAGCAGCAGCAAGGCATTGTATTAAACTCAGTGGTGCCCTGTCATAGCAGAAAGCAAAACTGGCCTAAACTCAGCTGATGCCCACCCACAGTGAGGAATATTTAGATGAGCCCTAGCCAGAGGGGAATTGCCAATCCCAGCAGTCAGAACTTGAGTTTCAGCAAGTCTCGCCAATGTGGGCTTAAGTTCTCTGGGATCCTAAATAAACTGAAAGGCAGTCTAGGCCATAAGAGACTAAACTGCTAGGTGAGTTCTAGCGCTAAACTGGTCTCAGAGCCAAGGGACTGAGGGGTCAAGTGACCTACTGAGACACTAGCCAGGGTAGCTAAGGGAGTGTTTTTGCCATCCCTTCCCCAACCACAGGCTGCACAGCTTATTGCTCCAAAGAGACCCCTTCCTTCCACTTGAACCGAGGAGAGGGCACTGTAAAGAGGACTATGTCTTGCATCTTGGATACCAGCTCAATCGCAGTAGGAAAGGATACCAGTCAGAGTCCTCAGGCCCCTTTTCTAGGCCCTAGCTCTCCAATGACATTTCTAGATGAACCCCGGCCAAGAAGGTAACCTGCTGCCTTGAAGGGAAGGACACAGTCCTCACAGGATCCACCACCTGCTGACTAAAGAGTCCTTGGGCCCTGAACAACCAGCAGCAATACCCAGGCAGTATACCATCAGCATATCCCCAGCTGTGGTGGCTACAGGGAAAGTCTCCTTCTGCTTGAGAAAAGTGAACAGAAAATTAAGAGGGGCTTTGTCTTGCACTTTAGGTACCACCTTGGCCACAGGGGAGTAGAGAACCAAGCGGGCACCTTCTCTAAAAGGAAGACAGAAATGAAGAGAACAACACAGAACAACCAGGAAACAAATAACAAAATCGCAGGAGTAAGTAATTACTTATCAATGATAACACTGAATGTAAATGGACTAAACTCTCCAATCAAAAGACACAGAATGACTCAATTAAAACAAATCAAAAAACAAACAAACAAACAAAAAACAAGATCCGACAATCTGCTACCTCCAAGAAACATAATTCACTATAAAAACACACATAGACTGAAAATAAAGGGATGGAAAAATACATTCCCTGCTAATGGAAACCAAAAAGAACAGAAGTAGCTATAATTATATCAGACAAAGTATATTTCAAAACAAAAACTATAAGACACAAAGAGGTCACTATATATGATAAAGGGGTCAATTCAGTAAAAGACTATAACAATTGTAAATAGATATCCACCGAACACTGGAGTACCCAGATATATAAAACAAATATTAGAGCTTAAGAGAGATACTCTAACAGAATAACAGCTGGAGACTTTAACACCCCATATCCAACACCGAACAGATCTTCCAAACAGAAAATCAGCAAAGAAATGTCAGGCTCAATCTGTACTTACAGACCAAACGATCTAATAGATACTTACAGAAAATGTCATCTAATGGCTGCAGAATACACATTCTTTTCCACAGCATATGGAACGTTATCAAGAATAGACCATATGTTAAGTCACAACAAGTCTTAAAACATTTAAAAAATTGAAATAATATCAATCATCTTTTCTGATCACAATGTAATAAATCAATAACAAAGGAATTTTGGAAACTACACAAACATATACAAATTAAACAATATGCTCCCGAATGACCAGTAAGTCAATGAAGAAATTAAAAAGGAAACTGAAAAACTTCTTCAAACAAATAATGAAAATACCAAAACCTACGGCATTTGATGAAAGCAGTAGTAAGAGGAAAGTTTACAGATATAAGTGCCTACATTAAAAAAAAAAAAAACTTCAAATAAACAACCTAATGATGCATCTTAAAGGATTAGAAAAGAGCAAATCAAACCAAAAATGAGAGGAAGAAAATAAATAATAAAGATCATAACAGAAATAAATGAAATTGAAACAAACTAATTGGAAAGACTGATGAAAGATGAGTTAGCTTTTCAAAAAGAGAATTGACAGACTTTTAACCTAACTAAGAAAAAAAGAGAAGATAAAATTTTTTTAAAAATCAGAGATGACAAATGAGACTTTACAACTGACATTGCAGAAATTCAAAGGATCATTAGAGGCTGCTATGAGCCATCAATCATATGCCAATATATTGGAAAACCTAGACCTGCAAAACCTACGAAGACTGAACCATGAAGAAATCCAAAACTTAAACCGACCAATAAGAAGTAATGTGATCAAATCCATTAAAAATTCTCCCAGCAGGCCGGGTACAATGGCTCACCTCTGTAATCCCAGTACTTTGGGAGGCCGAGGCAGGTGGACCACCTGAAGTCAGAAATTTGGCACCAGCCTGGCCAACATGACAAAACCCTGTATCTACTAAAAGTACAAAAATTTAGCCAGGCATAGTGGCAGGCATCTGTAATCCCAGCTACTCAGGAGGCTGAAGCAGGAGAATCTCTTGAACCTGGGAGGCGAAGGTTGCAGTGAGCCAAGATTGCGCCACTGTACTCTGGCCTGGGTGACAAGAGTGAGACTCTGCTTAAAAAAAAAAAAAAAAAATTCTCTTAGCAAAGAAAAGCCTAGGACTCAATGACTTAACTGATACCAATTCTACTCAAACTATTCCCCTTCCCCACAAAAAAAGAGGAGAGAATACTTCCAAACTCATTCTACAAGACCAGTATTACCCTGATACCAAAACCAGACAAAGACAAATCAAAAAAATAAAACTACAAGTCAGTATCCCTGATGAACACTGATGCAAAAATACACAACAAAATACTAGCAAAATGAATAGAACAACACATTAAAAAGGTCATTCATTATGACTGAAGTCTGAAGTTTATCCCAGGGATGCAAGGATAGTTTGCCATATGCAAATCAATCAATGTGAACATCATTTCAACAGAATGAAGGACAAAAACCTTATTATCATTTCAATTGATGCTGAAAAAGCATTTGATAAAATTCAACATCCCTTCATGAGAAAAATCCTCAAGAAACTGGTTGCAGAAGGAACAGACTTCAACATAACAAAAGCCATATAAGACAGACTTGCAGCTAATATCATACTAAATGGGGAAAAACTGAAATCATTTCTTCTAAGATCTGGAACATAACAAGGATGCTCACTTCCACTGCTGTTATTCAATGTAGTAGTGGAAGCCCTAGCCAGAACAATTAGACAAGAGAAAGAAATAAAGAGAATCCAATTTGGAAATGAAGAAATCAAATTATCCTTGTTTGAAGAGGGTATGATCTTATACTTGGAAAAATCTAAAGACTCCACCAAAAAAACTATTAGAACTGATCAATTCAGTAGACTTGCAAAACAGAAAAATCAACATACAAAAATCAGTAACATTTCTATACATCAACGGCAAACAATCTGAAAAAGAAAACAAGAAAGTAATCCCGTTTATAACAGCTACGCATAAAATTAAATATCTAGGAATTAACTTAACCAAGGAAGCAAAAGATGTCTACAATGAAAATCATAAAACAATGATTCAAGAAATTGAAGAGGACACAAAAAATGCAAAGATATTTCATGTTCATGGAATAGAAGAATCAATATTGTTAAAATGTCCACATTACCCAAAGCAATCTACAGATTCAATGCAATCACTATCAAAATACCAATGACATTCTTTACAGAAACAGAAATAACAATCCTAAAGTTTTTCAGTCTATGTGTGTTTTTGTAGTGAATTATGTTTCTTGGAGGTAGCAGATTGTCGGATCCCCTGTACACTGTTGGTGGAAATGTACATTAGTACAAACCACTATAGAGACCACGAGTATGGACGTTCTTCAGAAAACTAAACATAAAACTACCATATGATTCAGCAACCCTACTGCTAGGTATATACCCAAAAGAAAGGAAATCAGTATATCGAAAAGTTATCTGCACTCCTATATTTACTATAGCACTATTCACAATAGCGGAGATTCGGAAGCAACTGAAATGTCCCTCAGCTGACAAATGGATAAAGAAAATGAGGTACACAGTGGAGTAATATTTAGCCATAAAAAAGAGTAAGATCCTATCATTTGCACAACATGGATGAGGTTACTATGTTAAGTAAATAAGCCAGGCACAAAAAGACAAACTTCACATGTGCTCACTTCTTTATGAGGGCTAAAAAACTGAAAACAATTGAATTCATGGAGATATAAAGTAGAGTCATGGTTACCAGAGGCTGAGAAGAGTGTTGGAGTGGATGAAAGTGGGGATGGTTAATGGTACAAAAATCTAGTTAGACAGAATGAACAAAATCTAGCATTTGACAGCACAATAGGGTGACTACAGTCAGCAATAATTTATTACACATGTTAAAATAACTAAAAGAGTATCACTGGATTGTTTGTAACACAGAGAAAAGAACAAATGCTTGAGATGATGGATCCCATTTGCCCTGATGTGATTATTACACATTGTATGCCTGTATCAAATATCTTATGTAACTCAGAAACATATACATATACTACACACCCACAAAATTTTTTTTAAAATTTAATTGGAAATACAGATTATAGAATTGTTGCATTGTTTTGTGTATAGAGAATTACACGGGAATTAAGGCAGTGTTTCATAAGTCTGTACTCCAAAAAACCGAGTTAAATAATCCAAACCAACAAAGATATCAGACTACAAGAGCCATACTCGTACAGACTCCCCTATAAAGTGCTTAGCTATACTCTCTCAGAATTTATTTCAGTTTGAATTTCCTTTTATTATCTTCCACAAATGGCCAGCAGGCCTTCTGATGGATGTATTTTTGTGGATATGTAAATATACACAGATTATCAAAGACTCCTGCAGGGCAGGACAGAATTCTATCAATTTCTGCAGATTTTGCAAACTAATGTGTCTGGTTAATCTTCCATTTTAACACAAGGCAAGTGTTTCTCTTTAATTTTGATTTAATTTTGAGAGGTGAGAATGGGGAGTTAGAGAAAGTGCTTCACTTTGGTTCCCAGGTATTGACAACATGACATGGAATTTTATGCTCTGCACAAAGAAAACATTAGATAAAAGACTGAATGGTAGACGTTTAAAACTTGTCCTCTCTTCTTCTACAGCAAATTTTAGCTGGCACATGGCTACTGAACTTAAGACTACACGTTCCATTTTCCTTTGCCAGTAAGTACGGCCAGTAGCTAAGTTCTTACCAAAGAAATACGAGTGGTAGTGATATGCAACACTTTCAAGCCTTAGTCTTAATACACTGGGCACACTCTCCTCTGCGATCACAGAGTCCACCAAAGGAACCACAGAAGTCACCCTGAAGGATGGCAGAGCCACCCTACCAGCCTGAGTACCATGAGGTCATGAAAAAGAGCCTGCCTACCAGCTCTGGACTGTTAAGTGAAAGAAAAATAACCTACTCTTATCAAAGTCCTTGGGTCTCTTTGATGCAACTGATTAATCTGTACTCTAATAGTTACAAATAAAATTAAACATCAGACCCATATGTCAGAATCCAAAACCACTCTTTGCAAATTTGTAGTACTAAAGTACTAATTTGTCAGAAAGAATATCTCAGTATAAATCTATTCCTACACACTTGATGCCTAGGAATTCATTAGTTTTTTAAGATAAAAAAGTAATGGTTAAGTCCATAGTGTTAAACCCAAGAGATAGAGTTGCAAATTACTTTGGGGAAATTAAGGAGTTTCTAAGGAACACATGTGTTGTCAACACTAACAATAAAAGGCAAATGGGAGTGGGAGGAGTGGGAGATACAATAAAGTATTCATTGTGATTTTAATTCTGCAACCCAAGTACATTCTGGGACTGACAGGTATTATCTACATAATATTTTAACATTCTTATATATAAGCAGAAGTAATTTCTTTTAACATTTCTTATATATAAGCAGGAGTGATTTCAATACTTCCAAATTATTATCTAGATTAGTTTTTCATCAAAATTTACCTTAGTAAATAGCCTTTGTTTATCTTTTTCTTTTTTTTTTTAAAGAAACACCCAGCTTGGGTGCAGTGGCTCAATCACAGTTCACTGTCACCTCAAACACTTGGACTTGAGCCACCCTTCCACCTCAGACTCCAGAGGAGCTGGGACTACAGGTATGTGCCACCACAGCTAGCTAACTCTTTTCTTTTCTTTCTTTTTCTTTTGAGGCAGAGTCTTGCTCTGTTGCCAAAGCCAGAGTGCACTGGAGCAATCTCAGCTCACTGCAACCTCTGCCTCCCAGGCTCATGTGTTCCTACACCTCAGCCTCCTGAGTAGCTGGGACTATAGGTACATAATACCACACCCAGCTAATCTGGTGGAGGGTTGTTTTGTTTTTTTTGTTTTTGAGACAGGGTCTTGACCATGTTGCCCAGGATGGTTTCGAACTCTTGAGCTCAAGTGATTCACCAACCTTGACCTCCCAAAGTGCTGGGATTAAAGCAAACCTAACTAATTTTTAAGTTTTTCATAGAGACAGAGTTTCACTATGTTGCAAACTCTCAAACTCCTAGCCTCAAGCAATCCTCCCATCTTGGCATCTCAAAGCACTGGGACTACAGGCAGGAGACACAGCACCCAGACCTGTTTACCAAATTTTTAATAACATTTGCAATATTTAATGTAAACAATAATGACTGTATCTTGGTTCAACCCAGTAATACCAACTGCAGTCTTATAAAGTATATTTATTCCTCTAACCTAATGAACTTGGGGTTAATACTAATCTCAAATATGGGTAGACATTCAGTAAAGAATCTGAGACACTGGTGTCTGAATTCACGTAGGCCAGGTGGCTGATGTTACAAGTATTTATAACCAGAAGACCACTGTTCTACTCAAGAATTATGTTGTGCCACAGACAACTTTTGATATTAACCAAAGGCAGATGCACAGATATCAAAAATAATTTGCAAATCACTACTAGTTGGCTTTAAATGGTCTATTAATTTTTAAAAGAGATTTATTTGATTATATTTTTCTCAGGATAATATGAAAATGATCTATATTCCTTGGATACAAGCCAAATGATGAAAGCAAAACTAGTGGTTAAGCCAATTCAATTTGGGTGCACCCACCACAAATAAAATAGAAAGTAAACCAATTGTAAGAGATAAATGAGACTTGACTGTAGGCATTAAAATATTTTAAAACATGATTCTGTGTTAGGCTCATACATGTTCAACCAAAGAAAAATAGTGCTCTATTAGAGTTCACAGGCTAAGAGAAATAAATATTTCTAGAAACTTCTAGGTGGTTGGACTGCCAATCTTAAAGGCTTCTCACAGAGTACGGATGTTGATGTCATTAGTGCTTTTTCCTTAAAAGTCAAGGCTCTTTATCAATACCTAAAATGAATGGAACATGTGAATCATAAGCATTTCTATATGTACTCCAAATTTTAAAATGGGACTGAAATAGTTTAAAACTCAAAAGTATACTAGAGGCATAGGTACCAAAAGGGGCATATAGAAAAGTAGGACTTTTCTTCTTCTACCTTGCTACTGTGCCAAAGATCAAACAACTTTTTGGCCTGGGTCAAGTTCCATCTTTTGATTTTGTTCAGTGCCTAAGAAATCATTGGCATGTAGTAAGTGCTAAGTAATAATACAAATGGTGGAGATATAATAAATTAATGTGAAATGCTCCATAGGGGCTCCGATTTTATGGATTAGGTTAGTAATCCATGAGCCATATTTTTGATAAATTGGTTTATGTTACAATAAACTTTATTGTATTACAACAGATTCTGCTGGCCTACAGCATATTACAGACTTGCAAATCCCAAACCTATAAAGCATTTATTTTTTATTTAAGATTGATAAAATCATGTCCATCTTAAGATGCCTCTGGGCACTTCTATGGTATAAAAGCAGATACAAAATTCTAAGAAAAAGAAAAGCCTGGCTCTGTTCAGATTTACTTTTTGTTCTTTTTTAAGCACTAAACAAAGGCAGTATGTCTTATACCTGAAGGTCAACCCAAAGTGCAAACTTTATAAAGATTTATAGAATAAAAAGTCTATCTCAAGAAAACTCTGCTATCCCTGGACAGCAAAGACTTGTGCTGACTAGCAGGAGAGCTTCAGCGGTACCTCACTGGAAGCGAATGTTAAGATACCTAAGGGTTTAAGTATAAATTTTTTAACAACATAAAATCGCTACTCTGAATTTAAGTCCAAAGCAAAGTAGAGCTGTGAAGTATCTCATGCTGGGTTCTATGATGCTACATGCTACAGTGGCAATACTTTATACACAGCATTGCCTTCCTGTGGTTTGTACTAAACAAGGACCTTCTCTTTCATATACATTCACAGCTTGATGAGAAGGACGTCAAGTCAAGAAAACACAGTAGCTGTCTTAATGCTGAACACAGGTATAATGATGAATAGAAACTTAAAGACAATGTTTCTGGTCAACTCAGATGAAGGACTCCTAAAGTACAAATGATTCATATTTATTCAAATGTTTGTTTTTAAGCCTCCCCCATATAAAAAGCATGAAAAAAAGAATGTCACAATAATAGAATATTTGAACATGTTATTACTGACAACAGACAATAAGACCATAGTTTTGTTTTTTGTTTTACTAGTATATTACCTATGCATATACAATGCCTTACATAGAGAAGGTACTCAAAATATTTGAGGAAAGAAGGGAAGGGAATATGGGAATAAGAACAGGAAGAGGGAAGAATTCAAAAAGGAGGGTATTTTATAACTAGAAGATGGACATAGGAGCCAATTATAAAACTTTCATTCTGGGATTGACCCATACTGAAATCTCTACTAAGAATTAGTCAAAGCTGCTTTCTTCTTCTGCTTCTAGAAAGTTTAATATAAAGCCAGCCATCTCTTCCATTTGTACATGAGTAGAAATTCTAAGATTCCTAGGATCTCTGTCATGCTTACTAAAAAGGTATTGCTGAAATAGGAAACTTATATGAACTTGACTATATAATTAACCCATAAATTTATACAGAGAATACATAGAAAGAAGAGAGCAGAGAAGGTTATCAAGAGAGTACAGTTATGCCTCTATGGCTAGACATATGGCCTTCTACTCTCTTCCTAGTTGATTTCATCTACCCCAACAGCCTCAATCAAACTATATGTCAGTAACTCTCAATTTGTTATCTCATGCATATACACAAGACCTGTTTTCTAAGAACAAGTCTTGTATATCCAACTCTCTCTGGAAACTTCCATTTATATGCATCTCTAACTTGGTAAGTCTCAACTAAATGTTTGGTCTTCCTACACCCACAGTATGTCTTTCTTCCATGTTTCCCTATCTCGGTAAAATGTACCCCATTCACCCAGTTGTTCATGCCAAAAACCCAGTGTCAAGGATGTCTCCCTCTCTCACTCTCTCCTTTACCCATTCTCTTCCACAGCCAGTCTATCCATCATGTTTGTTATTATCACCCTCAAAATATACCTCAATCTCATTTTCCCCCTGCATTTCCACTGCCATCACTCTAATCCAGAGATTGCAAAGTACCATCTACAAGATCCTATCTGACCAGCAAGGCTATTCCATCTGGCCCAGAGTATTTTTATAAACTACTTATATTAACTGATAATATTTATAAATTGAAGAGTTTAACAAAAACACTCTAGATTCCTTACTTTTCTTGGAAAATTTAAAAAGCTGGCAACACTGGGCATATGATTCCACTTGGCCTAACCTGGGTGGGACTCAGGAGAAGTTACACCTCTTAATGCACGGTCTATGCTCTCTATTGTCTCCTAACACTTAGGCCAAAAGAAGTTGCTATTATCAATGCAGTTGCAATATTATTTTGCTTATAAGGATCTATTTTATGCTTTTATGCTACCTGGCCACTGAAAGCAAATGAGTTTGTGAACTACATTCTATTTTACTTCTTTAACTCTTTAAAATGTGAACCAGATCATATCACTCCCCTGATTAAATCCTCTAATGACTTCATATTGTCTTAAAATAAAAATCTAAACTCTTACCTAAAAGGCCCTGCATAATCTGACCTATCCAGTCTCTTCTCCTGCCCCTCCCTTGACACACCATGCTCCACCTGTACAAGCCTTCTTTCTTGTCCTTGTTACCAAACTAGGAAGGCTCTTCTCACAGATATCCCCATGGGTGACTCTTCCCTGTCATTCAGGTGTTAGCTCAAACATGATCCTATAAAAACATCTCCTCTGACCACAAAGGTATTTTCCTACTTCCCCACCAAAGCTTATAACCCGCCCTCACCATGTTCACTTTCTATCCCCTTATTTTCTTCATAACAATCATTGTTCTTTAACATTACCTTGCTTACTGATTTATTTACCTATTGTATATATCACCCCTCTAGAATGTAAATGATGCAGGGACCATGAATGTCTTACTTGCCATTGTAATTCCAGTGATTGGCACTTAGTAATAAATGTTTGTCAAATAAACAATGCACTACGATAACCGCTCTTACAATTTCCAGTGGGCTCAGTCAATACCCATTTACAATTCATTTCTCATTTTTTCTAATCTATATACTAGCCGTTTTTGCAGGTTGGGGTGCCATGACAGAGTTCATTTACTCATTCAAAAACTATACATTGCACCTGTTCAAGGTACTGAGATCAAACAACCAAAAACCCTGCCCTGAAGGAATTCGTAATAGGGAGGGATGGATGATAAACAAAAAAGTTAGTAAATTATATATAGTAAGTCAGCCCTGCACATCCATAGATTCCACATCCATGGATTCAACCAACCAACTATAGATCAAAATATTTTTTTAAAATAACAAGAAAAATTGTACAAACCTAAAAACCATTACAGTATAACAACTATTTACATAGTATGCATATCATATTAAGTATTCTTGAGATGATTTTAAGTATCCAGGAGGATACGCATAGATTAAGGGCAAATATTAAACCATTTTATATAACAGACTTGAGTATCTGTGGATTTTGGTATCCATGTGATACAACTATATATTATAAGCTGATAAAAACTGAATAAAAATATAAGGGGAAAGAGGGAGTGCTGTGAATGTGTGTCAGTCAGTGTGTATGTGTGTATGTATGTATGTATACGGGGAGGGTGCTACAATTTTAAATAGAGTGGTCAGGAAAGGGCCCACTGAAAGGGTGTCATCTGAGGAAAACTAGAAGGAGGTGAGAAAGGAAGCATTCCAGGTAGAGGAAACAGCAAGTGTACAGGATCCAATGCCGGAGCTCATCTGGTGTGGAACAGCAAGGAGGCCAATGCAGTTGAAGAGTGATGAGGGGGTGGGCCCAGCATGGTGACTCGCCCCTGTAATCCCAGCACTTTGGGAGGCCGAGGCAGGTGGATCACCTGAGGTCAGGAGTTCGAGACCAGCCTGGCCAACATGGTGAAATCCCACTGCTATTAAAAATACAAAAATGAGCCAGGAATGGTGCCAAGCACCTATATTCCCAGCTGCTCGGGAGGCTGAGTCAGGAGAATCACTTGAACCCAGGAGATGGAGGTTGCAGTGAGCCGAAGACTATACCATTGCACTCTAGCCTGGGCAACAGAGCAAGACTCCATGTCAAAGAAGAAGAAGAAGGAGAAGAAGGAGGAGGGGGAGGAGGGGGAGGAGGGGGAGGAGGAGGAGGAGAAGGAGGAGGAGGAGGAGAAGGAGGAGGAGAAGGAGGAGAAGAGGAAGAAGAGGAAGAGGAAGAAGAGGAAGAGGAAGAAGAGGAAGAAGAGGAAGAGGAGGAGGAAGAGGAAGAGGAGGAGGAGGAAGAGGAAGAGGAGGAGGAGGAGGAGGAGGAAGAGGAGGAGGAAGAGGAAGAGGAAGAGGAAGAAGAGGAAGAGGAAGAGGAAGAAGAGGAAGAAGAGGAGGAAGAAGAAGAGGAAGAAGAAGAAGAAGAAAGAAGAAAGGAGAAGAAGAAAGGAGAAGAAGAAAAGAAAGGAGAAGGAGAAAGGAGAAGAAGAGAAGAAGAAGAAGAAGAAAGAAGAAGAAGAAGAAAGAAGAAAGAAGAAAAGAAAGAAGAAAGAAGAAAGAAGAAAGAAAGAAGAAAGAAGAAAGAAGAAAGAAGAAGAAAGAAGAAGAAGAAGAAGAAGAGTGATAAGGGGAGATTGTAGGAGATGAAGTCTGAGAGGTAAGAGGAAGCCAGATCATGTAGGGCACTGCAGACCATTCAAGAAGTTTGGTTTTTACTCTGAGATGAAGAATGATTGGACAGGTTTTTGTTTGTTTGTTTTCTGAGACAGAGTCTTGCTCTGTCTCCCAGGCTGAAATGCAGTGGTGCAATCTCGGCTCACTGCAACCTCCGCCTCCCAGGTTCAAGCAATTCTCCTGCCTCAGCCTACTCCCAAACAGCTGGGATTACAGGCACGTGCCACCACACCCAACTAAATTTTGTGTTTTTAGTAGAGACAGGTTTCACCATGTTGGCCAGGCTGGTCTTGACCTCTTGACCTCAGGTGATCCACCTGCCTCGGCCTACCAGAATGCTGGGATTACAAGCATGAGCCACCATGCCCAGCCATGACTGGACAGTTTTAAGAAGGGTTTGACTTATGTTCAGAAAGGAACAATCTCTGGGTTTAGATAGTGGTGATGGTTGTACAACTTTGGGAATATACTAAGAAACACTGAATTGCACACTTTAAAAGGATGAATTTTATATGTGAATTATGTCTTAATGTTTTAAAAAAAACACACAATATGCTCCAGGGATTGAGAATAGACTCTCAGAATGTGAGAATGGAAACAGGTAGACAAGGTATCAAGCCACGGCAGTAATCTAACAGAGAAGGTCATGCCTTGGATAAGATAGCAGTAATGGGCCGGGCACGGTGGCTCAAGCCTGTAATCCCAGCACTTTGGGAGGCCGAGGTGGGTGGATCACGAGGTCGAGAGATTGAGACCATCCTGGTCAACATGGTGAAACCCCGTCTCTACCAAAAATACAAAAAATTAGCTGGGCATGGTGGCATGTGCCTGTAATCCCAGCTATTCGGGAGGCTGAGGCAGGAGAATTGCTTGAACCCAGGAGGCGGAGGTTGCGGTGAGCCGAGATCGCACCATTGCACTCCAGCCTGGGTAACAAGAGCAAAAACTCCGTCTCAAAAAAAAAAAAAAAGATAGCAGTAATGGATATGGCAAAAAGTGGTTACAATTCTCTGTATATTCTGAAGGTAGGGCCCTAGGATTTGCTGATGGATTAGAGGTGGTACATGAGAAAAAGGGATGTAGGATGACACAAAGGTTCTATCCAAGGAGGTTTCTCTTTCCTGAAACAGGCCTTGCCCCTTCCTGCTAGACTTTCTTGTTCTTACTGCCTGGAAAACTGACAAGGGGCTAGGGGTGAATCTACAAAGACAAGAATGAGGACAAATGCCAACATACCAAGAATATCAGAGTAGAAAGAAATAGTCTGGCTTCTGAAGGTACTGTGGAACTCCTATACCAACCTATTATCTGATAAGAAAAAACACCCCAATTATTTAAGCCAAAATTTCCTGTGATTTGTACTAAAATGTATCCCTAACTGATATACATGGTGATGTTTTTAATGCAAATATACTTCGTTCTAGTTCTCTTTGATTTATGACACTTTGCAGATACTGTGATTTTCAACAATTGGTTTATAGCAACTCTATGTTGAGCAAGTCTGTTAGCACGTATTTTCAACAGAGTATGCTTGCTTCATATCTCTTTCACATTTTGGTAATTCTTGCAATATTTCAAACCTTTTCATTATTATCATATCTGTTATGGCGATCTGTTATCAGTGATCTTTGATGTTACCACTGTAACTGTATTTGGAGCATCACGAGCCTCACCCATATAAAATGGTGAACTCAAAGGATAAATGCTGCTCCATTTATCTGATTCCCTCATCAACTGGCTGTTCCCCCATGTCCCTCTCTCCCCTCGGGCCTCCCTATTCCCTGAAACATGAAAATATTGCAAGTAGGCCAATTAATAATGTAACAATGCCCCCTAAGTGTTCAAGTGAAAGGAAGAGTGATACATCTCTCACTGAGCAATATGGCAAAACCTCCTCTCTACAAAAAAATACACATAATTAGCTGGGTGTGGTGGCACATGACAGTAGTCCCAGCTACTCAGGAAGCTGAGGTGTGAGGATCACTTAAGCCTAGGAGGTGGAGGCTGCAGTGAGCCATGATCATGATTCTGCACTCCAACCTGGGTGACAGAACAAGACCCTGTCTCAAATAATAATAATAATAATAAGGTAAAATAAATATAAACCTGCTTTAAAAAATCCTCTAATAGCTTTTCCTTGCTCTCATAATAAAGTTCAAAATCCACAGCACTTGCAGCTTCTCTACCCTTGTTCACTTGCTCCACCCATTCAGTTCTTTGAACCCATCAAGTTCCTTCTCATCTCAGGGTCTCTGTGCATGCTGTACCTTCTTCCCGTGCCACCTCTGCCTCCCTTTCACCTGGTTACCTCCTGTCTTTCCTCAGGTCTCAGCTTAAACTTCATTTCCTCAGGGAGGACCTCTCAAAGAATCCTAAACTTCACAGCACATATCACATGGTAAGTGAAATGGTAGAATCAGCGATATAATTGCTTATTTATTATCCACCTTTACTTCTAAAACATAAGTTCCTTGGTGGCAGGGACTTATCTGGCACACTGTAGGCTCTCAGTAATTATGTGTTAAATGAATACATGAATGAGTTTCTTTTCTATTGTGAAAATTTTGCTTATTTCTAAGGAGTTAAAAAGAAAAGCATTCCTACCTATACAGAAATATTTCGAATTTTCAAATTTTGCAGTGTAAATTACATAAAACACTATCATATCCTTATTTTTTATATTCATTTAGTTATCTCTGATTCAAAATTGTTTCTTTGCAACAAACCTATAAGTATACCATTCTCTAGAAACACATAAAAAACATTTATATGTTATATTTTCAGTAAAAAGTAATAGAATTATTTCAATTTCACTCATTTTCACTCCACCAAAATGGTATAGATTTTCTAGGCTGAAACAATTCATTTCCCTTTCATTTACACACTTATCTGTGAAGGCAGCATGAAGTATGCCATAGGAATCATCTCTCTTCGAAGCCTATTACGTACGCTTTGTAATTTACTGAAAATTGAAATCATCAGTAATCATTTCTTCCTGTTCTCTTGTAGGGCTAGAGTTCTTTTTTTGTAGAGCTTTCTTTTCAGGTTTCGCCAACACATTTCTTCAAGTCATTTTTCCTCTCCTTTTTAAATGAAAATGTGCCTACAAAGTTCAAAATAGTGCATTCCTAGATGGCATCTTGGAAGAAAGAATAGAGCAATTTCAAAGTAAAATATCTTTTTTTTCCCCAACTCACGCATTAATCTTTCCCTAGAGATATGTAAATAGGTAAAGAAGTGAGGCCCACACATAAAAAGAAACAATGTACTAAGATGTTTACCTGAAAACCGCGCTATAATTCAAATATTGTTAAGGGTCATTGTCAATATGTTTAGGCCAAGAGCACAATCTACTTTTAAATTGTTGTAACCTGATAAAAGGGATAAAAGTTTGACATAGCATTCCTCTGAAGAGAGCAATGTAAAAAGATGAGCAATAAATCCATAAGGAAATGGATACAGCCAGGCAGACATTATAGAAAAGGCACCAGGAAAAATCAATAACTGCAGAAAGGGACAACAGAACCCATGGGTAAAGCTGACTTGTAAATTTTAAGGATTTAAGATCTTTTGGAGGGTTTTCATTGGATTGGGCTGTTTTTTCCCCCAAATTCAGCATTTCAGTGTAAACAAGTGAAGGCTATATTCTTAACTAGAGGTTCATAAATTTTTTTAAAAGTAACTTACAAAGTGACTCCTTTTAATGCCCAGTTTCATAAATGTCCCTCGCACTTCAGAGACATTCATAAAACATCCATCAGTATTCCAATTAGCTATCAAATCTGGTAAGATAAAACATGATGCTAAATTCCAGTTATTTACCTGTAAGATTCTGTTTATAAATCTCTACCACCCAAACAGCTATAATGGTTAAATAGATAATGGATATAAAACACCCAACACTGCGCTAGCACAGAAGCAACTCAATATCTATTAGCAATCCTTTGTTCATATGGCATTGCCCCAAGTCTTAGGAAATGTGATGTCTCTAAACTGAGAGCCCTGGCAACCTGCTTTGAAGGGTAGTATGTTTGTCCCCAAACAGGCTGGCTCAGTATTTTTCAAGAAGAAAGTGAGATTTCAGTAGGTCCTAACTTAGGAACTGTCAAACTAAAGGAGAAAAGCAATCCAAAATGACAGCTGTCAGGAGAAAAAAAAAAAAAAAAACTTAATGGTAATAACAAGATTTCTACAAAAATAACTTTTCCCAGTCAGTTGATAACCAGAAGTGACTGTGCAGCTAAGCCTTCAGAGAGTAGGGAACCACCACCCTGCTTTCCTTTGTTTCACAGGTAAATTTCTCAAAATAGTTGTCTATACATGCTGTTCCCACTCCCTCTCTCCATTTTGAACCCACTCCTATTCAACTTTCCTCCCACCACTCCTTTAAAACTGCTTCTCAAGGGCATTCAGGATCTCCACTTTGCCAAATTCAGTCATCAATCATCAGTTTTCGTCTTACATGACCTCTTGGCCCCTGACACAGTTGATCACTCCACCCTGTGTGAAAGCACTTCCCTCCTTGGCTTTCAAAAAACTATCCTCGCCAAGCTACCACTTTGCCCCTGCCTCACAGGCAGCTCTTTCTCAATCTTGCATACTGTGCCTTCCTCCAGTCCTGAACCTCTCATTGCTTAATAACTCCTAAATTTATGTACCCAGTGCAGACTTCTCCCTTGGATGTTAGACATATATTCAACTCCCTCATCAACATCTCCACCTGGACATCTAAAAGGCATCTCATATCTAAAATGTTCAAAATGAGCTACTCCAAAACCTATTCTTCACTGTCCTTCTTATCTCAGTCTACTGTAGTTTATCTTTCCAGTTGTTCAGGCCAAAGATCTTGATATAATCCTTGACTCCTTTCTTTTTTCTTACCCATATCAATTCTATTGCCTAAGCCATTGGCTCTACCTTCAAAATATATCAGAATCTAAAGCAGGCGTCCCCAAACTTTTTACAAAGGGGGCCAGTTCACAGTCCCTCAGACAGTTGGAGGGCCTCCACATACTGTGCTCCTCTCACTGACCACCAATGAAAGAGGTGCCCCTTCCTCAAGCGCGGTGGGGGGCCGGATAAATGGCCTCAGGGGGCCGCATGCGGCCCGCGGGTCGTAGTTTTGGGACGCCTGATCTAAAGCAATCCCTACCTCCACTGCTTCTACCCTCATCCAAGCCACCACTATCTTTTGTCTAAATTATTCTTGTTAGAATATGTCTGCCCTTATACAACCTATGGTCTACCTAGTAGTTAGAACAATCAAATCACAAGATTCCTTGGCTCAATATCCCCCAGTGGCTGTCAATCTCACTCAACCAAGTACTATGCAATCTGACCCCATTTCTTTTCTGACACTGTCTTATACTACTTTCTCTTCAGCTTCACCCCTAGTGGCCTCCTTACTATTCCAGGAGCATAGCAGGCATATTCTCACATCAGGGCCAGTTGTTGTCCCCTCAGCCAGGAACACTCTTTGCCCACATTGGCTTGTTCATTAATCTTCAGGTGTTTACTCAGATGTCACCTTTATAATGAGGCCTTGCCTATTTGAAATTGCAAACCTACCCCGTAAACATACTCTTCCCTGATTTATTTATTTATTTTGTTGTCTCTCTCTCTCTCTCCCCATTAGAACATAATTTCCATGAAGGCAGACATGCTGTGCAATCTGTATTTCACGGAATCCTCAATATTTACAGTACTCAAGTTATTCAGACTGGTCTGGGAAATCTTCAGAGGGAACACAATGCTCAGGCATCAGGCAGGGCGAGGGTCATTCCGGGCAGAGGGCATATCATGTTTAAAAATACCAAACGATGGACTAGCATAGCGTGCACTTGGAATCTAGAAGCAGTTTGGTTTGGTTGAAGCTTAATGTTTCAGCAGGAAAAGAGACTAGTAAAGTAAGCTGTCATCGAACACTTACTAAGCATTACTCTATGCCAGGCATTGTTTTAATTCCTTTATACTATTTTTAAGCAATTTACTCATTATAGCAAACCTTCTCCTACAGAGAAGCCACTACTGTTATCTCCATTTTATAGGTGTGCAGACTGATGACAGAGAGGGTAAGTAACTTGGCCAAAATCACTCAGCTACTAAATGAAAGCCAAATTCAAAGCCAGGCAGACTGAACTAGAACTGTACCCTTAACCAATGTACTATATTGCCTCTGTGCTATGAATCTTGGGCTTCATGATATAGACAAGGGGGAGCCACTCAAAAGGTTTTACACTGGTGAACAACAGGTTTAGTCTACATTTTAGGGTCACAGCAATGTGGAGAATGGACTAGAAAAGGGTAAAGAGACTTGCAGGGTCCAAGCTAGAGATGTCGAAGGCAGGGTTTAAGGCAGGGGGTATAAAGAAACGAAGACTTTACAAACACCCAGGAAGGAAGATTTTACAAACACCCAGAATGTAGAAATTATTAGGGATTTTCAGTGTGGTGGTCAAAGACCCAGGAATTCCTACTCTGCCATTTACCATTCACTCCATATGCATTTACATTTACAGAAAAGAATAAGAAATCACAAGCTGAATGAAAATCAAAGTATGATACTATAAGATGGCTCAGCATCCAAATATCAGGAATAGGATCTAAATATTATCCAAATAGCAGGAATATAGTAAAGCTGGACTGGAACATTTGGCTTAGGATCAAGATGCAATTAAGGGCATCTTTGCTTAAGTCCGATTCTGTATCTTGGAATTTTCCTATCTTCAGGTCAACCACACAGTACAGAAATTGGAAGCAGTGTCCAGCATATGTAGGCTTCATGCAAAGACAGAACAAGAATGAGATCAACAGGATGAATGCCTGGGTTGCACAAAGTGTTCTGGTTGAACTTACTACACTGACTATATGGAATGAAGAATTAAAAAGTCGTCCAGAAAGAGGAAGTAATGGCAGGACTACCTCATGAAGGCAAGGTACTCTTGAGAAGAACAAGATGGCAAAGTTGGGCCAATCCCAAGGATTAAAACAAAACAAAACAAAACAAAACAAAAAATGGGCCGGGCACAGTGGCTCAAGCCTGTAATCCCAACACTTTGGGAGGCCAAGGCAGGTGGATCAATTGAGGTCAGGAGTTTGAGACCAGGCTAGCCAACATGGTGAAACCCCATCTCTACTAAAAATACAAAAATTAGCTGGGTGTGGTGGTGGGAGCCTGTAATCCCAGCTACTCAGGAGGCTGATGCAGGAGAATTGCTTGAACCCAGGAGGCGGACGTTGCAGTGAGCCAAGGTCATACCACTGTACTCCAATCTGGGCAACAAGAGCAAAAACTCCATCAAAAAGAAAGAGAGAGGAGAGAGAAAGACAGAGAGAGAGAGAGATGAGAGAGAGATGGAGAGAGAGGAGAGAGAGAGAGAGAGAGAGAGAGAGAGAGAGAGAGAGAGAGACAGCGAGCGCTCTATGGCTGCATGGTAAATACTGCCAGATCAATATCCTGGACTCTGACTAATTAGATGAGCATATTGTTAATTTACGTTCATCCCTTTGTATGCTTGGGGGATTGGTTCCAGGACCCTCATACTGCCACCAAGGATATCAAAATCCACAGACACTCAAGTCCCTTACATGGACTGACACAGTATTTGTATAGTATAACCTACACACAACCTCCTGTATACATTTTTTCTTCAATCCACATCAGTCAAATCCTGTATACTTTATTTATTTATTTTATTTTATTTTATTTTTTGAGACGGAGATTCGCTCTTGTTGCCCAGGCTGGAGTGCAATTGCGTGACCTCGGCTCACCGCAACCTCCACCTCCTGGGTTCAGGCAATTCTCCTGCCTCAGCCTCCTGAGCAGCTTGGATTACAGGCATGCACCACCATGCCCAGCTAATTTTTTTGTATTTTTAGTGGAGACGGGGTTTCACCATGTTGACCAGGATGGTCTCGATCTCTTGACCTTGTGATCCACCCGCCTCGGCCTCCCAAAGTGCTGGAATTACAGGCTTGAGCCACCGCGCCCGGCCTCAAATCCTGTATACTTTAAATCACCTCTAGATGACTTACACCTAAGACAATCTAAATGCTATGTATACAGCTGTTGCACTATATTATTTTATATATATATTTTTAATTGTATCGTTATTTTAATTGTCTTTGTTTTTCCCAAATATTTTTGATCTGCAGTTGGTTCTATGTGTGGATACACAGGGCTGACTGGATTAGAAAAAGCCATCAGACCCTAAGTATGACGAGATGAAGGGGGCAGAAGACAAACTGGATTACCACACCATGATGGGTCAATCTGAAAGTCAAATTAATGCCAAGATAGTGGTGAGGGAATATAATTTCACTTGAAATTGGTTAGATTTAGAGGGGACAGGCTGGTCACTAAAGCGGATTCAACACAAAGCTGTCATCTCAGCCAGCTTAACTTAATTCTAGCATCTTTAAGCCTGAAGGTTTGAGTGTTGGGAAAGAACAAACTGGTTATCCCTTACATTACAGTCCCTAATACTAATTGAGGGGAGATCTCCCTAAAAAGCCTTTTTTAAAAGATTCTAGACAATGTAGGATATTCTCCGCTATAAGAGCCAGGGCCAACAGAAATAATCCTTCCATCCTTAGAAAAAAAGAGATAATGGTAAGACTTTCCATTAATAATCTAGCTAAATGATAGAATTTAAAAGATCTTTTACTAGCTGAGCATTGTGACATGTGTAGTCCCAGCTACTTGGGAAGCTGAGGTGGGAAGATCACTTGAGCCCAGCCAGTAGTTCAAGGCTGCAGTGAGCTATGACCATGCCACTGCACTCCAGTCTGGATGACAGAGCAAAACCTTATCTCTTTAAAAAAAAAAAAAAAAAAAAAAAAAAAAAAATTATAAGACTGATCACTAAACCACTGGGAACAGGAAGTTCTGGGTTCAATGAATTTCTATATATTTTTTTCATACTGGGCACATGAAAGACATTAAACAAAATATACTAGTTACTAGTTTAGCCGTCTCAGTGTCGACTTTTCAACATTTTGATGAAAACATATTCTTGATCATACTAATAAAATAAACCATATGGTATTGAATCTTTTCAGCTTCTAAGAAGGTAAATCTCAGTGTCAAATCCTTTGACAAACATAAATTAAGATTTACAGTTAGCATGATATACAAGCTACATGATTTGCCATAAAGTGGAGGAGAAGGAGTCAGTCACACATCATACTTTTCAGTGAAAAGCAATCTCACAACTATTAAGAGATTGATGATGTGCCCATCACACAGGTGCTATATAGACAGCCACACAAATCCTGCGAATGTTTTGTCTCCAGATCAAGGGACTTATCTAAACTTCACAATGACTAATTCAACCCCTCTCAGAGGTATGAACTTTTCCAATAAAAGAAAAATAAATGGAAATGTCAACTACTTTAAATCAAGCACTTAGCTAACGTGTTGCTAGTTAAATTGCAGATAAATATTCTTGCTTAAGTTCAAGGGCGGCATGAATGCAAATGTGGGTCATAATGAATGAGCTCTATTTAGAGAATGGCTTTAAAGTATATATTTACTTTTCAAGTCCCCCAAAAACAATCTTCTGATTTTATTAGGTCGGGGCTTGCATACTGTTTGGAAGTTACCAGAAAATCTGGTATTACAGTTTCAAGTAACATATGTTCTTTTCACAGATTTCAAAATCACCAAAATACTGAATACTTGGATACTATCACAACCTTGGGGTATTCCCCAGACTTTAAGATTAAAAAAAAAAAAAAAAAAAAAGTCCAAAAAGGAATGTTATCCTCAGAAATAATGGGCTTCCAGAACCTTGGCTGCAGTAAAAGCAGCCAGCAGGGTACATCAGACTCCACTCGTGCTGCTGCAGCGGAGCCTGCCAACCTACCAGCAGGTCAAATTACGGCTGGTAAAGTTACAAACACGTTTTCCTTTTCAAATGGATTAGGAAGCTCCAAAATGTATTCATCTTAGAGTCTGAGTAACATCAAAGCTATGGACGATGCTACTAAAGAGAAACAAAGACTTCAAAAACAATACTGCTACAGTCCCCTGAAGTACCCTCAAACTGGAAATCTTTATTTATGCAATGCCTTTTGATTTAATGAGTGACCTGGAGTCCTTTCTCCAATATAAAAGTATAATCTGCTGGTTAGCTGTTCTTCTAGAATAGATTATTGCTCATCAAGGTTCTGTTTCTTTGCCTCACTGGTTAAAAGACAATTTTATTAGGGATGGATGACTCACCCCTTCTCTAACTCTCTTTGCCAGTGTTTGTTGCTGCTGTTCATTACCAACAAAACTGGAGAGGGAAGGCATATAGACACATTAAGACAAATATATAACCCATTACAGGAGGTTCTTATTACTCCAGAACAGTTATCTGAAAACGGACATTTAAAGTGAATTCACTTAAAATAAGGACCAAAATTCCATAGTGAATGTGGAAAAGGGGTTTCGTTACATTAAAAATTGAGATGAAATGTAAGTATATATTTAATTTTCTGCTTAACAAAATATATTAATAAATACAACTATGTGCTAACCAAAATAGTAATAGTAGTAGCAGCAGTGGTAAACAGTTGTTAGATATCTTTTAGTTTTTCTAGCATTTACTAACTTTCCCAGCACAATTATAGTGAAGAATGTTCCTCCAAAAATACCTGGACATCACCAACATTCTCTCAATTTTTAATTGTCAGATTCTTCTTTTGAAATGCCTACCATGTCATCATTTTGTTATATTTTCTCTTTTTCAATTATTCACTGGTCTAATAATGCCAGTATTTTATTTGCCAACGGCTCCGTATGTCAGTCTGGCAGCTCTTCAACCTCACTTTCCTCTATTTCATGAAATCTTTATTTCTCATATTTTTACAAAATCTTCCATTTGACTTTGCAATTGAGTACACTGATTTTACATCTTCCCAACAATCAGTAAAACACTGTAACTAATGGGATGGGCAGGAATAGAACTCATCAGGGATGGATGTTTGAGTGGGAACTAATTTTACACGTGGACAGTTCATTAGTGAACATTTTTATACTATGATTACTTCTGTTTCCCTATGCAACCTTCAAAATTGCAAGCCTCGAGGTAATGAATATTCAGCTAACAAGGGCATCATACACAAAAGGCCATGGTCATCATGGAAATGCCTCTGTCTTTGGGGACTAGAAAAGTTTCTCAGGGGACTAAATTCACAACCCAGAGGTACATCCTAACATTCTACATTTCAATATTTCCTGTCTGCCTGGCCTGTCATCACAGTATAAACAGACTAAATAAAATGATAACTAGTATGCATCCCACTCTTTGATCATGAAAATGTTTTCAATCTGGCACCATTTACTAACTATAACAGCAAAATTAAAATCCTGACTTATTAATTTAAGCATCCAAATGTATATCTGACAACTCCCAGATTCTACACTTACTAAAGGTCTGGAAAGTCAAATGGCAAATGCTTTTAGAACATTAAGAGATACACAGCAAGCATATGGATATTATCCTTGTCCTATAGAGAGAGAGAGAGAGAGAGAGAGAGAGAGTGTGTGTGTGTGTGTGTGTGTGTGTTAGAGAGAATTGAAAGAGAGAGATTTGATTGCCCTGGAGTAAAAGCTATTGCTTCAGAATCCAAAGTCCAAAATAAAACATTTTAAAAAATATTTGAAGCCTCACAAAAAACAAAGATATTGCCACAAGATGATAAACAGAGACGGAAAAGACAGTACTGTATGTTTAAAAAGACCTCTGGAGTCAGACAGACCTCAGCTTCAATCCCAGCAGTTACATTCTAGCTGTGTGATTTTAAGTTCAATATGCTCTCTAAGCCTCAGTTTCCTCATTTGTGAGACACAATAGTGGGACAATAATACGTATCTCCTAGATAAAACCAAATGAAATACTCAGTGTCTGGAAAATTGTGGGCATTACCTATGTTAGAAACCATATCTTAGCTAATAAAGAATAATTTTCCTCCTTCTTCCAGGCATTATGACAACAATGTAAGCCTTCTACCTGTTTAGAAAAATAAGGTATTAGAATATCACCATGAGGACTTTGTCAGAATCCCCTGATAATGCCAACATTAAAAACAAAGCTTCCCAAAAAACAAAGAGGTCCCAGGCAAGGCACATATCTTCTAAGGCTTACAAATGAGGAGGGTAAGTTATTTGGACATGAGAGTAGGTTCCTTCTCAGTGACAATGTATAACATAACCAATTACGAAGCTGGACATAGGCAAGCTAGAATCCTAAACTTTCTGATTTTGAGATCTTAGAGAAATTACTTAACCTTTCTGAGGTTGTGTGAAATGAAGATAATAAATAAAGACTGCCTCCAAGAGTTGTTTTAAGAACTCTTGTTGGCTCATGCCTATAATCTCAGAACTCTGGGAGGTCAAGGCAGGACAGTCACTTTAGCCCAGGAGTTTGAGACCAGCCTGGGCAACACAGTGAGACCCTGTCTCTAGAAAAAAGAAAAAATAAAACCAGTCAAGTGTGATGGTGTGTGCCTATAGTCCTAGCTACTCCAGAGGTTGGAGGATAACTTGAGACTAAGAGTTCCAGAGTAAAGTGGGGCATGATTTTGCCACTGCACTCCAGCCTGAATGAAAGAGTGAGATCCTGACTTCCTTAAAAAACAAAAAACAAAACAAAACAACAACAACAACAAAAAACCTATCAGGTCTAAGGAGCTTTTTGGTAGAGTCTGCAAAGTTTTCTAGGTATAGAATCATTGTCAATGAAAAGAAATCATTTGACTTTCTCTCTTCCTATTTGAATGCCTATTATTTATTTCTCTTGCTTGTCTGCTCTGGCTAGGACTTCAGTACTATGTTGAATAGGAGTGGTGAGAGTGGACATCCTGTCTTTAACTGTTGTCAAGGAGAATTCTTCCAGCTTTTGCCCATTCAGCATGATGCTGGCTATGGGTCTGTCATAAATGGCCCTTATTATTTTGAGGTATGTTCCTTTGATGCCTAGTTTGTTGAGGGTTTTTATCATGAGGAGATGCTGGATTTTATCAGAAGCTTTCTATGCATCTATTAAGATGATTACATGTTTTAAATTCTGTTTATGTGGTAAATCACATTTAATGATTTGCATATGTTGAACCAACCTTGCATCCCAGGAATAAAGCCTACTTGACCATGGGGTATTAACTTTTTTATGTGCTGCTGTATTTGGTTTGCTAGTATTTTGTTGAAGATTTTTGCATCTATGTTCACCAAGGATATTGGCCTGTAGTTTTCTTTTTTCCTGTGTCTTTGCCAGGATATTAGGGTGATGCTAACTTCAGAGAATGAGGTAGGGAGGAGTCTCTCCTCTTCCATTGTTTGGAATCATTTCAGTAGAATGGGTACCACCAGCTCTTTTCTGTATGGCTGGTAGAATTTGGCTGTGAATCCATCTGGTCCAGGGTTTCTGGTTTTTGGGGTTTATTTGTTTGTTTGTTTTTGGTTGGTTGCTAAGTTTACTATGACTGATTCCATTTCAAAACCTGATATTGGTTTTTTTCAGGGTTTCAATTTCTACCTGATTCAATCTTGGGAAGTTGTGTGTTTCCAAGAATTTATACATTTCTTCTAGATTTTCTAGTTTGTGTGCACAGAGGTGTTCAGCAGACAAAATCCATGCACAAAAATTAGTGGCATTTCCAGACACTGATAACATTCAGGCTGAGAGCCAAACCAAGAATGCAATCCCATTTATAATAGTCACACACATACAGAGGAAAACAAAAACAATAAGAACAACAACAACAAAAAAAAAACCACTAGGAATACATCTAAATAAGGAGTTGAAAGATATCTACAAGGAGAACTATAAAACACTGCTGAAAGAAATCAGAGACGACATAAATGAATGGAAAAACATTTCATGCTCATGGACTGGAAGAACTACTATTGTGAAAATAACCATACTGACCCATGCAATCTACAGATTCAATGCTATTTCTATCAAACTATCAAAATCACTTTCACAGAATTATAAAAAACTTCTAAAATTCATATGGAACCAAAAAAGAGGCTGAATAGCTAAAGTAATCCTAAGCAAAAAGAACAAAGCTGGAGGCATCACATTACCTGACTTCAAACAACACTATAAGGTTACAGTAACTAAAACAGCAGGGTGCTAGTACGAAAACAGATACGTAGATCAATGGAACAGAACTGAGAAACCAGAAATAAAGCCACAAACTTACAACCATCTGATCTTCACAGAAATCGACAAAAACAAGCAAAGAGGAAAGAACTCCCTATTCAATAAACAGTGCTGGGATAACTGGCTGGCCATATGCAGAAAAATGAAACTGGACTTCTCTCCTTCATAATATACAAAAATTAACTCAAGATGAATTAATGACTTAAATGTAAGACCTCAAACTATAAAAAGCATAAGAGAAAACCCAGGAAATTCTATTTATCTATACACCAGCCTTGGCAAAGAACTTACGACTAAGTCCTCAAAAGCAATAGCAACAAAAACTCTCATGCAAGACCTAATTAAACTAATGAGCTTTTGCACAACAACAACAACAAAAAAACTATCAACAGAGCAAACAAATAACCCACAGAATAAGAAAAAATATTTGCAAACTATGCATCTGACAAAGGTCTAATACCGGGAATCTATAAGGAACTTAAACTCCACAAGCAAAAAACAAATAGCCCTATTAAAGAGTAGGTCAAGGACATGAACAGACACTTCTCAAAAGACCTGCAAGTGGCCAAAAAACATATGATAAAAATGTTCAACATCACTAATCATGAGAGAAATGCAAATCAAAACCACAATGTGATACCATCTCATATTAGTCATAACAGCTATTACTATTATTTTTGACTTGTGAGAAATCAATAAAGTGTTTTATTTGTATATATGCAAGGCCAAAATCTTTTTGTACACAAAATATTTGCAAATTAATAAAAACATAACATTCCTGCTAAATATAATCCTTTAAAGGATTAAAGGACACTAAAGGAAAACTAAACAATATTTTGCTTTCCCTTTTTTGAAATTTATTTTTTATTTTTTTTAACTTTTAATTTAGGTTCAGGGATACATGTGCAGGTTTGTTTATATAGGTAAATTCATGTTACAGGGGTTTGATGCACAGATTATTTATCACTCTGGTACTAAGCATAGTATCCAATAGTTATTTTTCTGATCCTCTCCCTCTTCCCACCCTCCCCACTCAGGTAGACCCCAGTGTCTGCTATTCCCCTCTTTGTGTCCATTATTTAGCTCCCACTTATAAGTGAGAACACACAACATTTGGTTTTCTGCTACTGGGTTAGTTTGTTAAAGATAATGGCCTCTAGCTCCATCCATGTTCCTGCAAGGGACACGATCTCATTCTTTTTTATGGCTGCATAGTAGTCCATGTTGTATATGTACCACATTTTCTTTATCAAGTCTACCACTGATGGGCAGTTAGACTGATTCCATGTCTTTGCTATTGTCAATAATGCTGCAATGAACATATGCATGCATATGTCTTTGTGGTAGAGCAATTTATAATCCTTTGGGTATATACTCAGTAATGGGATTGCTGGGTTGAATGGTAATTCTGTTTTTAGTTTTTTGAGAAATTACCACACTGCTTTGCACAGTGGTTGAACCAATTTACACTCCCACTAGCAGTGTATAAGTGTTCTCTTTTCTCCACAATCTCACCAGCATGTTACTTTTTTTTACTTTTTAATACAGAATGGCTATTAGTAAAAATAACAGATGCCAGTGAGGCTGTAGAAAACAGGGAAGGATTACATACTGTTCATGGGAATATAAATAAGTTCAGCCACTGTGGAAAGCAGTTTGGAGATTTCTCCAGGAACTTAGAACTACCATTCAATCCAGGAATCCTTTTATTTGTTATATACCCAAAGGAAAATAAATTGTTTTACAAAATAGATACACACAGTCATATGTGCACTGCAGCACTATTCACAATAGCAAAGATGTAGACTCAATCTAGGTATCCATCAACAGTGGACTGGAAAAAGAAAATGTCATACACATACACCATGGAATAATACACAGTCATAAGAAGGAATGAAATCGTGTCCTTTGCAGCAACATGAGGCAACTAGAGGCTATCCTCTTAAGTGAATTAATGCAGGAACAGAAAACTAAGTATCACATGTTCTTAACTCATGAGTGGGAGCTAAACTGTGGGTGCATATGTACATAAAGATGAGAACAACAGACATTGGGGACTCCTAGTGGTCGGGGGCAAGGGCTGAAAAACTACTTATTGGGTACTATGCTCACTACCTGGGTGACAGGACCATTTGTAACCTAAACCTCAGTGAAACGCAATATGCCCATGTAACAAACCTGCCTATGTGTCCTCTGACTGTAAAATAAAAGTTGACATTAGAGAGAGAGAGGGAGAGAAAGCATGCAACTGCAGCCAGTACTATAAGGCATCTATCCTTATTACCAACACCCACAGATAAGCCATTTTCAAAACAAGATATGTAACAATTTGTATTTTTCTGAAAAAGCCCAAATCTGCAAATATCAAGTTGTGATTTGGACTCCTTCAGACCCAGATTCTGTAGGATACATTTAGAAACATGTGCCTTGCAGTCTTGAAGACTGCATAGGGAAGCAGAAGTCATCATAATAAAAAAATATAACATTCTTTCTTTCTTTCTGTTCCATAAAATGGAGGTGTTTCTTATTCCACTGACTGTCTTTCTCCCCTCCTCTTCAGTTTCTTCCTCCTGGATCCATTTAATCAGTATTTAAACATGCTTTAGCACCTCTCATCTTTCAAACGCATATACATTTCTAGTGTCCACCAGGTACCTTTATTTACCTTCATGGTAAAGTTTCTCAAAAAAAGTGATCTATTCTTTTTTTCTTCATTTATCTGAGAACTTTTAAAAAGTAACTTCAACACCCTATTTATTTTTAAAAACAATGGCATAGCAAGTTTAACAAAAGACAAATAAAAATCTAACATTACTTGCTCAATCAATATTAAAATTTGGTGTATATCCTCCCACACCATTCTCTATTCTCACATAAATCCAAATAAACATTTACATATATGTATAGTGGTTTGTTTACTGACAAAAAATAGTATCTCTAATAGGTGTTTTTCATTTAACAATTTTTATTAAAATCCTTCTAGATTGATTCATATGGATACAATTAATTCTTTCTAATTTTAATTAATTCCCTTATTGATGGGCATTTTGGTAGTTTTCAGTTTTCTGAAGCTATAAGCAATGCTACAATAAGCATGCTTACATACATATTTTCTTTGAACGAATTTTGCAAACGGGATTGCTGGCTCAATGGGTGTATGTATGTTTAATTTTATTATAAAGTATACATTTACTTCTTTAATCCACTCTAATCTGACTTCCATCACTACTGTATCAGTAAAACTGCTCCTGCCAAGGTGAACAGTGCTCTGTGTTGTCAGGACCGATGGACACTTCCCACTCCTCATCTACTTGATCTCTCAGCAACACCTGGCATTGATGACCTGTCCCTCCTTCTTGAAGCCACACAATCTTGACTGTCCTTTTCTTGCTGGCTATTCCCTCCCCATTTCATTTTACAACTTCTCTTCTTCTATTTGAGCAAATTCTGATGCACTTCAGACTTAGTCCTATGTTTTCTTTTCTTTTTCTTCTACACTTTCCTACATTCCATTTCTTTTGGATCTAATTGGCTCCAATGGCTTCAAGTATCATCCTCTATGACAACAACCCTTAAGTCTCTATTTCTAGCCCAGACCTCCTTTTTCATCTTCAAGTCTGTATCTAACAGTGCTACTTAGAGGTCGCATAAGCTAAAGAACACATCTCAAATCCACTTGTTTCTCCCTGACTCCACTGCCACCATCCTTACACAAGACCACCACACCTGTCTTACACTACAACAGAGGTCTCCGAACTGGTCTCCCCACTTCCACTCCCACCCACCTCAATCCATTCCCGACAAGAAGTCTTTAAAAAACTAAAGTCAGATCATGTGATATCCCTCAATACCTTCCCAGGGGCTGTACTTTTGATAGATTACTACAAGCTCTTTAATGTGCCCCTGACACATATGCAAACCCGAACAACCCAGTCATTACCCACCCTTCTCCCTCTACCTCGCTGCCACTCCCAGCACACTGATTTCTTTTCATTTCCTTAAGCAAGCCAAGTTTTTTCCTCCCTCAAGATTGTCCTACCTGTCTCTGCTCCAAATGCTTTCTCCTTTTGTCTTTGCCTATCTAACTCTTAATCATCACTGAAGTCTCAAAGAGCTCTTCCCTAAAGGACCTCCCCTGACTCCTCAGTTTCTATTGTATTTCTGTTGGCCGGGCACAGTGGCTCATGCCTGTAATCCCAGCACTTTGGGAGGCTGAGGAAGGCGGATCACAATGTCAGGAGTTCAAGACCAGCCTGGACAATATGGTGAAACCCAATCTCTACTAAAAATACAAAAATTAGCTGGGCATGGTGGTGGGCGCCTGTAGTTCCAGCTACTAGGTAGGATGAGGTAAGAGAATTGCTTGAACCCAGGAGGCAGAGGTTGCAGTGAGCTAAGATCGCACCACTGCACTCCAGGCTGGGTGACAGAGCAAGACTCCATCTCAAAAATAAAAGGATTTGTATTATACCTTTACTGCCCACTTGTGCCTTTCTCTCTCCACATTTATCACATATTATAATTCTTTCTTTACTTGTAATTACTTTGTTTAATATCTGACTCTTCTACTAAGCTGTTAGCTATAAGGGTAGGGTATGTGTGTTTGAACCCCCCACTGCAGTTCCAGTCTCAGTACAGCTCCTGGCATGTAGCAGGCACTCAGTATGTATTTGTTGAATAAATGAGGAAAAAATAATTTTATTTCATCTGGGAGATCAAAAATTCCCTGGAGGAAGTGGCATTTCAGCTTGCTAAATCAATAGATGGGATTTCAAGGAGTGGAGATGAGAGAACATTTCAGAAAGAGGAACTAAGACCACATGTTTGGTACTAGTTAAGCGATTTTGTAATCCAAGATCCAACTCAATCCTGGCACCAAGCATAAAATAAGAATCTCACTATATATAAAAACAAAGCAGATAAAATAGCAAATGTCACCATTTTTTTCTTAAATAATAATTATGCAACTAGCTCAAACTGACTTCTTCACAACTTCTGTCTACCTATGTCATCCCATTTCCTAACCACTTAGGTTCCAAACTTCAAAATTCTCTTGGGCTCAACTTCTTGATTTTTTTCCTCCATATTCAATCAGTCATTAAGTTTGAATGGTTTTTCTTCTTAACTATCTTACACAGCTATTTATTTTCACCATTTTAACCAAAGACATTCTAATTCAAGCCCCCTTCACTAACCACATTACTGCAAACATTTCCTAAACAGAGTTTCTCAACCTTGACACTACTGACATCTACAGATGGATAATTCTTTGTTGTAGGGAGAAACCACAGATGGTTTCTACTCACTAGATAACAGTAGTATGCACCCCCTCAAAACTGTCTCCAGATATTGCCAAATATACCTTTGGGGAGCAAATTCACCTCCAGTTGAGAACCACTGTTCCTATGAGATGACATCTCATGGGGAAAGCTCTATAAAACCATCTGATCAAAACTCAAATATCCTTTGAAGCTAATTCAACTTTCACCTTTTCTGTGAAATTTTGATGTCTATCAACAAGTGCACAGTTAATTTTTACAAATAATCAAAAATCTGCATAATAAAACAATGAGACCATGATGTGCTTATCAGTCCAAACAAAGATTGAAAATAATGATAATGCCCATTTTGATAAGGATGTGGGAAAATAGAAACTATCATTTGTGGAGAGAAATACACTGACACAATATTTGTAGATAGCATTTAGTAAAATGTTTCACACTTTGAGAGGATTATAATACTTCGACTCTGCTTGTTTAGATCAGACAAATGGGCAAAGACTACATTGTTCTGTAATTGCAAAACTGGAAACATCCTAAAGGTCCCTTAAGAGGGGACTGGTTTGGTAAGCAACAAGCAACAATACATTTAGAATACTGTGCTATTGTTTAAAAGGATAAAGTAAGCTGGTCTGAAGGTAGTGAATTATATCAATTGATTGTTCACAGTCAGTTACAGATCGAAATCCTTATTCTACTCTTTTCCACTTCTCAGTACTGCACTTGACTAAAAAAAAAAAAAAATTATAAAGAAAAAATTTTTGAAAAGAAAGCAGACTGCACTGATATAGAATGACAATCACAATAAATATAAAGATATATGTGTAAGGTTTCAAAATAACATGTACTACATAATACCATTTTTGTAAACAACATGTTTATGTATGATTACACATAGAAGGCTAGAATATATATCAAAATATTAACAAAGTTTCTATAGTCAAATCATATTTTAAGTATTAAAAGAACTGCTAAATCTTCTTGAAAAATCTTAGAGAAGTCAAGTTTATGAATCTATACTTTAAAATCTTCAGTTTACTTAGAGCAGGTATACTCTCCACCTTTATTTCAGGCAAATATCTTGAGTTGAAGTTTTTTTCTTAACCATACTTTTACCCTAGAGAAATTAATGGTAAAAAGGAAGTTTACAGAGAAAAATACATTTTTGTGCATGACAGTTTACCGGTGTGATGTATCCATGAATCATACTGAAAATATGTCCCTTGAAATCAAAAGAAAACAATATGTTTATACGAAGAATGTACCCCAAAGTTCCCCAATAAAGAAAAGTGTTTAATCAAAATATGTGTTGACAGCTGGTTAGTGCTGATTCTCAAGTAGAGAAGAAAATCAGTGTCATTGTAGTCTTTTGTTTTGTGTACAAGAGCTGAATATGCAAATGAGCCCAAAATCGAGACTCATTATCTGTTTTACACTTCAAGTGTGATTTTAAGCACTGTAGGTATACATACACACACACATCCAGAATATCTCAACAAACCATGCACATCATCTGTTCAGAACTGGGAAACGCATGCATGCTTCTACAACATTAAATGGAAGGCAGATGGTAGCCACTGATCAACAGACATAAAATAAAGTCTTTCTAAATCCTACTCCCTCTAACAGTCCTTCTAATTTTTTTCCTCAGAAAAATATCAAGCAGTTTTTCGTTACTGTTGATTTGCAAGTCCAAAATTACAATGGGCAATGCAAAAGAGTATTTCAAAGAAGGAAAAACGTCTTTTGGCACAGATTTCAATTTCATATTCTTAGGCAGGAGATAACACTAACTTTGAAACTCACAGCATACTGTAGTTTTATCAGTAACTAATGTGTAAATTAGTTCTTTCTATAACTGAAGGTTTAGCTTTCAAAATACATAATTACTGATGATTTTAGTCTGCATCACATTTCTTTTGCAGGATGGGATGAACTAAAACAGCTGTTACATTCTAATAGCTTCATAATGTGCACAGAATTTCTATTACTATTAGAAATTAAACCTATAGCTTCCTATCAAGACCATATTCATGTGTATATATGACCCACATTATTTGGAAGAACAATTATTAACTTATGAAATTATAATTTAAAACATAATTAAGTAAGGCCACTAAAGAAAGTATTACAGCTCTTAAATGAGGTCAATGCCAACAGTCCACTCCAATCCATTCCCTACACCGTTCTTCGCACCTATAAAGTGCTTTGGGCTGAAGGAAGTCCAAGTGTTCATGCTACCACCATTCCTTGCAGGGATTGAGCCCTCTATTTTCATAATGGGAGATGAATTTTTAGAAGGTGAACCAGGCCTGGCACTCTGCCCAGATTTTCTGGCAGCCGACAAGCAATCTGGTTTTACTTCTGGTCTACTCTCCCCAGAGCTAACCCTGTATTCACAGACAGCACCCTGATCTAGAGAATGTCTACCATTTATAATGATAACTGAGAAAGCTCTGATTTTATTAAACATGGTATTTGTATACACAGTTTTCTTTAAACATATTTTCTGTGGAAATAAATATACAATGTTGTTTCCTATTATTTTCTTCTAACACTGGCAAAAATTAGCAGTGTTAAAAGGATATTTTCCAGAAAAATAGATTATTATCCAAGCACCTGTGTTCAGGGATTTTAGAGAGCTAAAGAGATTCAACAAGATATCTAATGAGCCACTACTATCAAATGAATATAAAGCAAGGTCCAGGAACTGTAAAGTGATTTTAACAGTATACAAGATATATAATTAATGACTAATTGGGTGATTCAAGCTATAAATACTATGAAAGGTCAGAGCAATCATTGTTAGGTAGTATGGGGTGGAATTTGAATGTACAAGATTTAACTCTTCACTGAGAGAATTACTACTTACTCAACAATATCTTTTTAAGAGTACCATTTCCGGCTGGGCGCAGTGGCTCACGCCTGTAATCCCAGCACTTTGGGAGGCCGAGGCGGGTGGATCACAAGGTCAAGAGATCGAGACTGTCCTGGTCAACATGGTGAAACCCTGTCTCTACTAAAAATACAAAAAATTAGCTGGGCATGGTGGTGCATGCCTGTAATCCCAGCTACTCAGGAGGCTGAGGCAGGAGAATTGCCTGAACCCAGGAGGCGGAGGTTGCGGTGAGCCGAGATGGCGCCATTGCACTCCAGCCTTGGTAACAAGAGCGAAACTCCGTCTCAAAAAAAAAAAAAAAAAGAGTACCATTTCCAAAGTGAGTAGGATAGAAAAATGATAATGTAATTCACACACACAAAATCTGTATCTAAGTTTATCTACGAGATTTAATTTTCCTTCCATCTTCTTGGTTATCCAAAAAGCAATCAATGAAGTTTTATTTCATGGACTGCATTTTCTTACTCACTTCAGAAGGTGGTTTGAAGGTCCTGGAAACTTCCTCACCAGTTTCATTAATTCCTGGGTTCCATTCCCAGATCCATAGCTCATTCTTGTCTGTGTTCCTTGTGCTGGAGGCTCTTGGCTCATATTTAGAAGCCCCCAAGTCCTAGATGGCTTTGCATTCTATTCCTTCCTTGCTTCGGGATTTCCTAAGTTTCATAAATAAGTGTTGGGAGAATTGAAGTACACCAAAACAGACTCCTAAAGGAGATTTCGCATAGGAAACCTGATAGACTCACATTCATTTCCTCACATGCAGCATGTACCCAACAATGAAATATCTATGAAATGTATTATTTTTCTAAGCAAAAGACACTAACTCACGTCCTGGCTCCAAAGTGGGGGACTTTATTTACTTCTTGGGAATTTTTACTGTGTTATGTGACAACCTAATTTACAGTTCATTACAGGGAGTTTTTTAATCTTGTAGAAAGAAGTCTTAAAAGGGATAGCTTTAACTAAAACCAAGTAACTCCTAGATACCTAACACAGTTATACAAGGTAACACAGAAAGAGAAGATTGTCATTTACATACATTCTCTGAGTATTTACATAGTAAATAGACAGTTTTGATTAGTGAGACAAAAAGGGTATTTTTGTAAGAACCAAGTGTAACACCATAGAAGCAGAAGGACCTAATGATGGAGAGCTTTGAGAAAAGGGTTTAGATTTGGCCAAGTCCAGTGCAGAGTCAACCGTAGGTTAAGTGTTTCTGAATACACAGAACATTCTTTATTCACTATTTTGCCTAGAAGGGCAAAAACTATACCATAAAATTCTTGAGAGCAGCCACTGTGTCTTGCTTATCTTTTTATGCCTGGCACCTAAACGAGGTGCCTGCAATACAGCATGTGTTCAATAAAGGTTTCTTGTATAAATGTCTGAATGAATAAGTCTCATAAGTAATAAAGGAGTATTGAGAAGAAGAAATATATGAGAGAAAGATGTTTGATGGTCAACATGGAAGGTGCTACCTAAACTTAATCCTGGGCCTAACTGCGTGGGAAGCAACTGTTAGCAGAAGCGAATATAGTTTTTGCCTTTTCAGAATGAAAAACAAACAATGGTTATTTGTGGTAATAACAACAGGTTATTAGTGTTCGTAACACCATCTCATGCAATAAGCTTTTAAGATATTAATTTATATTCTAAAATTATACAATGCAAAGGAAAAGGGCAACCCTGTTCTATTTTCTCATACAAAAGAAACTTAACATGTTATTATCCTTTAAACAAAACAAAACAAAAAAGCTTGGATTCAACTGAATAACTTAAGGATAAACAGTCATTTCTCAAAAGTCTTACTGAATATAAAACATGGTGGGTTTTTAAATTTTTTGTTATTAATGTTTTCCCCCCTAATAAAAGGGTTCTAGGTAAAAATAAACAGAAAATTTCCCAACGGAAAAAAAAAAAAAAAGCAATTCAAGATGTGAAGAGATTTTGTAAAGAAAAATTTCAAAATATGTGCAATTTGTTTCTAAACACAGCTGAATCAAAACAAGCCTGGATTTAAGAACATTAGGTTCACTCTATAATAATATTTTTAAATGATCGTATAGAGAACTAATGGGCAGGAAAATTCAAAGCTGTACAGACAAACCGACAAAACATACTTAGATAAAGGATTGCTGCATTCCCTTTGGAGCATTTTAAACCAGAAAATATCCCCAGAGGTTGTTCGTCATCATCACTAGTACACGTGTGTGTGTAGTCTGGGTGGCTGTAACCAGCCCCAGCAGAATTTGGCCACAGCAGGCCCTCCCCTACAGGACTGCTGGAAACTGTTCCTTCCAAAGAGGCAGCAAGAGAGCTTCATCTGGGCTCAATGCCTTCTTCTCCGACTAAGGTAGAGTTATTTCTTTGCCATGATTCTTGCAGCAGCAATGTAATGTCGAGTCAGACAGACCTGGTTACAAATTTACCTTTTCTAAGGCTCAATTTCCTCATCTGTAAAATTAAGGTAGTGGTTTTCCTTCTATAGAGCTATTGTAAGAATTACACAAGGTAATGAGATGTCCCTGACCCATACAAGATGTTCAATAAATGTTACACTGTTCCCTTCCTATCCGTTTTCTGAGGTCCTGTAATCTTGTTTCTCTTTATCCTTATTCCTCCTTTCTTCTGTTTTCTGATTCCTTTTAAATATTTAGAGAATCTCTCTCCAATCTCCTTTGAGTTACTCCTCTATTTCAAAATTCCAAAGGAAGGTTAAAAAAAACTTATTTGCATGAAACAGAATAACTAGACTACAGAAGCCCACATTTCTCCTATGCATTGCAGATGACAACTCAAGAGCTAGCTAGCAAGCACCTAAATATATACTTCTGGACTTTGGGCATAATTAATGCTCCACATCAGCAGGAACGCTTAAATAGTACAAATAGTTTCACATGTTATTTCACAAATCACAGATCTTCAGAACAATTTATATTTAAATATGATGGTGTAAAAAGCAATTTTTAAATTCTCTTTAGCTTAGAGTAAAAGTGTTATAATTTAGTGACACCATGTGGCTACATTTTGCTTTGCATTCTTAGAAGAAAAATGTTCCTCTGTGCAGGGTTGCTCTTGCTAGTTCAATTATAATATCAAGGTTGTAGGCAGATGGATAATTCAAACTAAGTATGAACTAAAACAATTATTTTTTTTTAAATGAAACTATTCCTGTTTTTTTTACATCTGAATAAGGCATTTCTTGAATTGTGAAGCTCTCCGGTCACAGGAAGCAAGTAAAGGCTCAGCATTATTCTAGCCAGGATTCTAAAGCAACCTAGTGAACACTGAATAATGTAAGAGTGTCTGCTTTTAAAAGTAAATAAATATATCAATGCCCACTTATGGGTGGAGATGTAGGGAACAAAAGAGAAATGGAAGAAGACACACAGTATACAAGTGTTAATATGGTAGGGAAAGAATGCTTCCAGAAACAGCAATGCTTGTTTTCTCATTTGTTTCATGTAGATCTATTGCACTGTGTAGGTACTATAATCTAATGAGAACAGGTGGAAAAAAAAATATGCTGTATCTATTGACAGTAGGGATGAGGGGGGCCTAGAAGAATGTATAGTAGCAATAAATGATATTAAAATGCCATATACCAACACATAGTAAACTTAGGGTATTCATCTAATGAGGTCTCCTACAGTAGACCAGCTGCTTCCGAATAACATTAAGTGTACACCAAAGAAAATATTCACATACTGTGTAAATATCTAGTACAATGGGCCAGGCATGGTGGCTAACACCTGTAATCCTAGCACTTTGGGATACTGAAGCAGGCAGATCGCTTGAGTCCAGGAGTTGAAGACCAACCTGGGCAATGTGGAAAGACCCCATCTCCACTAAAAATACAAAAAACTATTTGGGTGTGGTAGCACATGCCTGTAGTCCCAGCCACTCAGGAGGCTGAGGTGGAAGAATCACTTGAGCCCAGGAGGCAGAGGTTGCAGTGAGCCAAGATTTTACTACTGCACTCCAACCTGGGTGACAGGGCAAGCCCATCTAAAAAACAAACAAACATACATACATACATAAATAAATAAATAAATAAATAAAACAATGACCAGAAAATATCATCCCCTTCATCTCAGCTTAAAACACCTACCCCTGTCTCTGGTCTTCCCTAACCACCCTATTTAAAATAACCCTTCGCTGCTGACCTCCATTACTATCACAGTACCATCTTCGCAACACTTATAATTACCTGATGTGCTCTTATCATTTTTTGTTTTTATCTGTTTCTCCCGAATTCCAAGAGCACGGAAACCTTGGCAGTCCTCTTCAGTGTTGTGGCTTCAATATCAAGTACACCAATAGCACAAAGTAGGCACTTATTTGTTGAATAGGTGAGTGACAAGTGAATAAATAAAGAGAAATCTATTTGCTTAGCTGGTGAAGCATGCCTAAATTTCTTGTTGTGAGTGAAAGTGGAACCATTCTACTGAGATGTTTATCATCACTTATGGCCTCTAATGTGACCACTGCAACCAGAAGACAGGCTAGCAGATGCTCTAGGATACCCTTTTTTTTTTTTTCTATGATACATATGGCACACTACAATTTCTCATTCTAAGAAAAGAAGAAAAAGGAGGGAAGGGAACTACAATAACTAAAATGCTTTCAGGAAGAATCAAAGAAATTAGCAGAACTAAGTAAAATACACACTAGAATCCAGCTCATGATAAATATGGATGATCACCTCAGGATAAAAAGAATGATTATTAAATAAATGATTTTAGTCAACTGATTATCCTTACCTGAAAAGATATATACAAAATATCCTGACTGTATTAAATACTTAGATATAAAGCTTTAAAAAAAATAAGTAGTGGAAAAATATACATATATTTAACATTCTTTAATATTAGAGTGAGGAATAATCTTCTAATCATACCAAGCCAGAAATCATTAAAAAGATGACAGATTTGAATACATTTTTTAAAAAGTAAAATTTTACATAGCAAAAAGTACCAATAAAACACTAAAAATGCATAACAAATTTCACATATGACAAGCAAAAGGATAATGCCATATGTATGTATTGATACAAAGTTCTCACAAGACAAAAAGAAAAAGATAACTATCTCAGAAGAAAACTATGCAGAAGACAAAAATAGGCTTTTCATAAATAACAAATAAACAAATGGCCAGTATTAAAAGATACTTCAACTCACCAATAAAGAAATTCAAAGTAAAACAGGACTTTTGTTTTAAACAAATTATATATTACATTGGTAAAATGGTGACAGTGTCTGCACTGGTGAAGGTTCACAGACAGGGGCATTTTTACATGCAATTGATAAAAATTGGGTACAACATTTCCAGAGGGCAACTTTTATAAATATTTAAAATATATACCACATTATAACTTTATAATGAGAGATATTTCCATTTTGATAATTTTTTTAAAAAGGAAATAAAGAAACCCAGTTTTGTATTGACCAAGTTCATCTCTCTGATGCCATGCTCCAAATGGTCAATTTACACCCATCTCAACATCCTGTCTGGCCTTTTCTCCAGTAAACAATGCTCCTACTCCTCCTCTAATCTCTGACCAGCCCCTGAGGTAAATACCTCTCCCACTTACTCTCTTCTTCCCTCTCTCAATAGACATAACCTTGAGAACTTTGCTTTCAGTCCCGCTTTCTTCTCTCCCAACTCCCAGGTTTTAGACCAAGATCCCACCTGCAATTTCAGCCACCAGTCACATGCACACTTTGAATTCTACTTCTATCCATTCACATTCATGTTTTCAAGTTTTCTCATTTTTCAGCAATATTGCATGGCTGCAAATTACAACACCATGTTGAGGAATAGCTCCAAATGTTAAAAGCACCCACAGGGTACTCGATAGTCACCATTCCTCACTAGTGTTTTCTTTTGAGTACTAGGCTCGATCATCTAAGAAAGCTGTGGAAAGGACTGAGAGAGAGTTTACCAATAGCCAAGAAGGCAATTTGATGGTTACAGATTATGGGTAAAGTGGAAATTGCCTTTCCTGAGAAAGAAAAGACTGATAAGACATAACATGGTTCTCAAAGCATATGAAAGATTGAACATGAATTGATGAGTCCCTTTTCTCCATCACCAGTTAAAGGCTGAAGCGGGTAACTGGTCTAAGCTTCTGGCTACATAGAGCAATCCCCACTTAACCCACAAACATTCCTAAACAGTCCAGAAAGGCGAAGCAGACCATTTCCCTGCGTTCATTACCATGGCTGGCAGGATCACACTGGCTTTGAAGCCTGACGTTATCTGCCATTTGATAACATCGACTATCTTGGTGAGGTGAATGCTGACTGAATTACATTCCAGAAGATAGATGAATGGCAAATCTTATGTTATATATATTTTACCAACCAAAATACATGAAAACTGCTAGACACATACTAAGATGGGCAGGTTGTTAAGATAAAACTGTTTAAGGCATGTCTGGGATTGTACGTATGGATTGGCAATACAAAGTACCAAAAAGACTAGGCTCCAGAGGTGAGAGTCACCCCACAACGAGAGCCACTATGACCAACAAGGACAGCAGGGATGACTCTCTTTGAAGGTCAAACACCAGTCAGGAGTTTCTAAAATTAGGAATAATAATAAAAATGACTGCCATTTATTGAGCCCCTCTTTTCTACCAGGAACTGTGCCCCATAGATGTCAATATGCTGTCATCTAACTCTCACATCAAACCCCATGAAGAGGTGTTGCTACTCCTATTCTTTACGGATGCAGATACTGGGGCTCAGAGAGGCACAATCTTATCGTAACACAAATGATGAGGTGAAACAAAGATTTGACAGGAGCTCTACCTAACTCCACAGTTTATTGTTTTAAACAAGAATTTGAGAAGAGCTCTACCTAACTCCACAGTCCATTGTTTTTCTACTACACGATTCTGATTTACATGCAGTTTAGCCTAACTCAGAGAGAGGACCGGATAATCTCAGATTTCCCATTCATAAGTTATCATTTTTGTGAATGTATTAGATGTAATCTTTCATCAACACATGACACTAACATCCTTCAGGATTAACCTCCAAATTCGGTTTCCTGAAGTAAAAAACAAAGTAACCTTTGCAAACAGTTCAGATCCATTTACTATTACAGAGAGTTTTTCAGTACTCATATACGTATTAATGAATACATTGATTAAAAAGTCCCAATGAATAATGTACATATTAATGCTCAATCTCTCTTCATTGCACAGTCATTGACTTGGCACCATGAAACCTGTGCTAACATTTATCGAGTACCTACTGCATACAAGGTCACAGTCTGAGCACTGTGCAAGAATACTGAAAGATTAGAATCCATACTCCCTGCCTCCAGGAGCTTGTAATTTTAGTATCAGAGGCAAGATAAATATGCAAAGGACACTAAAGAACAAAGCTGACATACAAACATGCAAATTAACTAACATAATGCAAATTGAACACTTATGTGCTAAGGAAATAAAGAATGTATTTGCCCAGCGAAGTTCTTGGAAGAAGTGTAGTTAGTACATTGTTTAGGTAGACAATAAATAATTGTGAAGGTAAGAAACACCAAGACATCCTCAGATAATCAATAGAGACATATTCTTAGGTTCATTTTTAAACACGATCAAAATTATAATCTAGTAAAAAAGGTAGTTTACTAAGGAAAATAGTAATTAATAAAGTGGTTATAATTTTTAAAACATTCCTATTAACATGGATATCAAGACTCCTTCCTTTTCTAGTCATCTTCATCTTTAACATCACCGTGGCTCAGCTTTTTCCAACTAGAACAGGGAGCTGGCTATACCAAGACAAAAACGAGCATCATGAATACAGCCAACCCCTAAACACATAACAGCTATGCCAACAAAGTCAAGGCCATACAGGAAAGACAAAATAAGGAAAGAAGAGTATCATAATGCTCACTAATACATAAAGGTAAAGTATATTTTCTAAAAGCCAGAGATCATGATCGAAGGCACATGTTTCCATACATACAAGGAGCTTTCAGGTGGGTAAAGCACATAGACTGTCATGGCTGGTGTTATTATATTCATGATGATTTGTTGTAGGAGTCATGTTCCTGTTGCTTCAAATTAAATGCAAACACACAGTCCTTCAATCCATATCAGACACTTTGTTATTCTGCTTGTGTTTTAATCAGATACAATGGTAATAACCTAAGTCAATGCAGACTCAATCTCCTTCTCCACGTGGGGATCCCTCTGTCACTCCGGAAGTATCCCTAGGCAGCTCTGAGATATGGAATCTTCACTCAATTTCTTGTCCCTCTTATTTTAATCCATTCAAAACTCCTCTGATAAAAGAGCACCTGCCAGACCTGAGACACTTTAGTCTGTCTTTGGGGAAACGAAATTTATTTTCTTCATTTTCACACAAGAGGATCCCTGGATAACAATACTGTGTCCAGTCATACCAATAATAAAAAAAAATGTAGGCAACATTCTTTGCTGTACCAGAGGCGGAACAATTTTGTTAAGTTCTTAGGTGGAGGGAAAAAATTCAGCCTCTTGCTGTTAGACCATAAGTTTCACAAGTGTAACAGTAACTTTGACCAAGAGACTAAGTGCTGTGGTGCCTCCCCATCTGCTCCCAATCAGCCACAGTGGGAGATCAGATGGGGTCATGGGTGAGGGTGGGGAGGGCACTGGGTGAGGGGCCAGTCCCACATTCTCCCTGGTTTACACTCACCATATCCTTTCCTTTCCCTTATCTTCCTGCCACACCTGAGCAAACAATCACTTTCTACCTTTAATCTTTTGACTTTAAGGTAAAGAATATCTAAGGGCAATTTCCAGTGAGAAAACTACAACAGAACTTCCGGGACCTTTAATCACCTAAACAAGTTCACTAATTTGTGTAGGCTTTACACAATTTCAGAAATTTTAAATGATGTATTATACCTAAAGGGAGAAGATGAAATATTAAAACAGTAGCTTTTTGATGCTTTTAAAAGACAACCATACCAAGGGCTACAACACATAACAACAATAAAAGCAGAGGTGCTCTGGCTGAAGAGACGGTCTGAGCCTAGAGCCCTACTAGCTAAGCATCATTTGTCCCAAATGCAACCCCACTTGAAACACCTCTTCTGTCAAACCCCATTTGTTAACCACTAACCTAGAGAAAAAACAGATATCCAGAGCATGCACATTGGCATTCAAAAATCTCCTCCAGTCCTGGCCACTGCCAGGGAAGACTACAGAAATATGTCTCACAGCCTTCATAAGAAGAATGCAGCCTCTAACAATAATTACGCTTTCAACGTATCACAATGAATATTACCATTCACTGTACAGCAGAATTTAAAAAGCATTCCACTTCTCAAATGTTCCCTGTCCCTTCTCATTCATTCACATGTGTACTACACACACACACACATATATATATATGCATATATATATATCATACAAGACATGCTATATAAATAGTTCCACAACACACTGTAAATACTAAGATGCATCATTTTCCATACTTTCTTAAGTTTTTTTTACTTAGGATATGTTTATTAGTTGACATCCTGAAAAACTCTTCTTTCAAGATGAAAAATGCAGTTCTACCTCTCAAAGTCCAAATCTCCTTATATAAAAATAAAAATCATGTATTAACCACTGAGAACTAACCTGCAGACACGGGCTGGAAAATATAATTTCTGCCAAGAACGACACAGATATTGTGAATGATCTATCACTCTGACCCAATCAAGTTCATCCATTGACACTTCAATGAAGTATGAATAAGACCTGTGAATCAAAAGGAGAAAGCAGAAAAAAAAAAAAAAAATACCACATTAAAATAACAATACAAAGCTATACTGAATGAATGACAAGGGACAGGGAACATTTGAGAATTGGAATGCTTTTTAAACTCTGGGCTACATAGCGAATGTTAATATTCATTGCGATACACTGAAAGCAGAATTATTGTTAGAGGCTGCATTCTTCTTATAAAGGCCATGATACATATTTCTGGAGTCTTCCCTGGCAATGGCCAGGACCGGAGGAGACTTTTGAATGCCAGTGTGCATGTTCTGATTACCTGGTTTTTCTCTAGGTTAGTGGTTAACAAAATAAAATGTTAAAAGGTACAAAAAATACAGAATCACTAATTACGTTTTCTACATAATCAAATTCTAATAACAAGAGAATGTTATTACAGCCTTTACCTACAATGTACTGAAATTATCTCTCAGGTTGTCTGTCTGCCTTCTCAAATCATAAGCTGCTTAAGAACAAAGGCCATACTGTATTTATATTCATATCCCCAGGGTCCCGCACAATGCCTGGCACATCAGTCAGGCAAGATATTTACTCCTTTTCAAACATGGTCAGGATGCCTCACCTATACCATATTTGAAGATTAATGAAGCCACGAGAGAGAGAAAGAACAGAAAGTAGAGAAGCAGGAGGTATAACTTCTCTCTCTACCTTCCCTGGCCACGGTGTTCAGCCACCCCCCTAAGGAAGAAAGCCAACTTGGAATGGTTCCCCAACAGAGGGCAGCTTATCTCCTGCTACCTCCCAGTCTCCTACCCTCCCACACATACAAGCTACCTGCAAAAAAAACAAAACAAAACAAAACAAAAAACATAAATGACACCGATCAAGAGATAATGCGTGGGTACAACTTAAAACTTGCCAGCTGATAATCTGGCAGCAATGAAAACAGCCTATCATCCTCCCCTAGTCAGCTACTCGGAGCCATTACATGCAGGTCCCATCCTGAGCAAATCTATATTCCCCCGTCATAAGCCAAATTTAAATTTGAGATGCAGTTATTACTTGTACTGTAATATCAACAGGAACAATCTTGGAAGATTTAGGTAACCATAAATGTCAGCCTGCAACCAAAAGTTGTGACCAGAAAAGGTCAGCTTATTTTGTGCCATCCCCTCATTTTCTTTGCTGTCCCCTCACTCCCATTCATTTTATTGCTCTGTCTCAAACTGGTTATAACCTTTTATTGAACCTCTCTGGGTTATCAGTAATGCAGGATATAATTTTACAACACGTCAGAATCTTTTTGGCTTCAGATTCTGAATTTTTCACCTTTGCTTAGAATGATAACAACTTGTGTAAGGAAAGAACAGTTAGGTCGTAAAGTTAAATCCCCCGTGAATGTAACGCACATACTAAAACAAAGTGGCCTATAAATATTTAACGTCACAGAAATGATGACAACCACTTTGTTTCAAACATACTAAACTTTTAATATTTTTATAATAATTTCACTATTAAATGAGTGAAATATGTAAAGCTTTTAGAACAGTGTCTACCACATAATACGTAATGAAAGTATTGCAATATATGTATTATGATTATGTAGTTATTTATCAGAGACTCTTGGAAATGAGATATGTGGATTGGCTCCATTTTGCCAATTAAAAACATCAAATTATATCCAATAAGATACATATCAGAAAATATATTTTTAATAAAAAGGAAACAGAAAAAGATAACCTGGGGATCTCACACACCTATGCACATGGGAAATGCTGATTCACACTTCATAACGCTTCCCCTCATACTTGGCTCAAATGGCCCAAAAGGCCAGTATGGTGGCAGTGGTGCTAACAGAAGAAACACACTACCGTATCGTAAGGTTTTCAGGGCATCATCAAGATTACTGTTTAAGCCTTTCATGCCCAGATCTAAAGAGGTATATGTGGGACACGGTTTCTGGGTATGCAGGGTTTAGGTTTATGATAAACAGCAATGCAATGCGGAAAACAGTTCAGTCCTTGTCATCCATACTGCTCTGGTACTTCTGCCACTAAGGATGAACCCACAGGCCACAGTGGGTGGAAGCATCACGGTGGCTGGAAGAAAGGCAGAATCCTGAAGCCCCTGAGAAACTGAGCGGGTTCCCAAACTGGAGTTCACTGAAATTTTTCACAAATTTCTTTTGTTTTGAGGATAATACTTATCTATACACTAAAGACGATGTTTACCTATACACTAAAGACAATGTTTACCCTACGGTGAACAGGGTAAAATGCACTTAAAAGGTTATAATAGCCAAAAGTAATGAATCAAGTAAATAATGTTAACCCATGGTAGAATAACAAATAACTATTAAAAATACATTTTAGAGGAATTTTTTAAAGGGTAGAATGTTTACAATGTATTAATTCAAAAGTAAAATTCACTTTTTGTATGTCTAATCTTCATTTTATAAAACTATGTGCAGGTTTCTGCTTTGTGTGTACGTCCACGCATAACTAAAAAAAAACACTAGGTAGATACATATGAAGATAATGGGTAATGAGATTACTAGCAATTTTTATTTTCTTCTATGTGCTTTTCTATATTTTCTATGGTTTCTAAAATAAACACATATTATTTTTACAATAATTAAAAAAGCATATTTATTTTAAAGAAATATACTCTTTAACTCTTTCCCCAAAACTAACCTTCAAGAGATAGCAGAATGATCACAAAGAAATAAACCATCATATCTGTAAAACCAAAGTAGATGACCACAAAGTTAGGTCATCTCAGTCAAATGTAATGTCAGTTTTTCTCTAAATCATGCTAATCACTTACCGGCTATCTCGGTCCCACAGGAGTATCCGTATGTGATTGATAATGGATGGCTGACCTAGCTTAATCTCAATGCCGGAACGGCAATCATCATCAATTGGGTGCCTCGAAAATCCATGATCCAAATCATAATTTTGAGTATCACCATCTAATAAGGCTGATTTCAACTCCCCCTTTACAACCTGGGCTCCATACTTCATAGTTGCAATGTTTTCTTCTGGTACTACAGTTAAAAATAGAAAAAAACTCAAGGTTAGTGACTATTAAATTATTCTATATTTTTCGAAAAAAGATACAATTCTAGCATTCCAGTTTACTCTAGCATCTGCATTTAAGAACAGCACAGGCAAGTTTATGAGGATAGAAAATACAGAACATCTATGAGGATTAAGACACCATTCAGAGGCCAGGTGCAGTGGCTCAGGCCTGTAATCCCAGAACTTTGGGAGGCCGAGGCAAGCAGACTGCTTGAGCCCAGGAGTTTCAGAGCAGCCTGGGCAACATGGGAAGACCCTGTCCCTATTCACAACAAAACAAAACAAAACAAAACAAAACAGAACACTGTTCAGAGTTTAAATTTAATATTAGTATTACAACCACAAAGTGCTTGAGACTAACGTTATTTTCAAAAGTTAGTAAAACTAGAAAAGGCATATAATAGGACAAATAAATCAGCTCTGCTGAGTTCATTCTATTAGTAACTTTAATGTCTACTAAATTAAAATAGCATGTAGGGCCGGGCACGGTGGCTCAAGCCTGTAATCCCAGCACTTTGGGAGGCCGAGGCGGGTGGATCACGAGGTCAAGAGATCGAGACCATCCTGGTCAACATGGTGAAACCCCGTCTCTACTAAAAAGACAAAAAATTAGCTGGGCATGGTGGCGCGTGCCTGTAATCCCAGCTACTCAGGAGGCTGAGGCAGGAGAATTGCCTGAACCCAGGAGGCGGAGGTTGCAGTGAGCCGAGATCGCGCCATTGCACTCCAGTCTGGGTAACAAAAGTGAAACTCCATCTCAAAAAAAATAGCATGTAAGATGACCTGTGGCTGCCATCTGGACTGCAAACAGGTCAGATATCTGATAAAACAACAGAAAGAGAAAGGTTCCAATATAGCATAGCTGTTAAGTCATACATGAATATGCTGAATCAATTAATCTAGCTTATAAAACAAGCTTGTTTAAAGGAAGATATATTTTTTCTTCACTTGAGAATTTTTAAAAATGAAAACTGATAGTCTGTCATGAAAATCAGTATTATGGTTATTACTAAATCCCCTCCCCCACCAACATTACATTTATTAAGTACCAATTGTGCCTGGGACTCAGAAGTCCTCTATGTAAATTATGCTTCACAGATCTGGAACCTACCTTCCAGGTACTAACATTCTAAAACTGACACTCTCCATGGAAAGACAAGAGGCTACAGAAAGATGTTAAGAGCTTGAAGAGTCAGAGATTAAACACTGGCTCCACCTTCAGCCTGGTACATCACTTTGGAGAAGTTTCCCTCTCTCAACTTCCATTTCTCAATAGGGCCATGTCTATCCACCAAGTGTTTCCGTTTAAGAATTAAATGAGATGATGTTTGTAAAGCATATTATGAGCTCTGCTCATACATATAAGCTTTTCAAAATATATAGCCATTACTATTAAGAAAACATATTAAAAAGCACATAATAAGAGAACTATGCAAATTTACAGACTGTAAAAAAAATGCCAAATTCTCACAGTACACATATATCTTGGCTGTGTGATTTGAATATGGGAAAGTGTGGGCTATAATCAGGTTCTTGGTAAAAAGATAGTAATTCATCAATGAGATTTCTTGAAAATTTGTGGGGTTTTTTTTATTTTAAATAAAGATGAGTAGAGAGTGGCACCAGAAGAGGACAATAAATTGCAGCTGGAAAATGGAAGTTTAAAATGGAAGCAAAAGTCTGTGGCAACCCAGCAAAAATACAGAAAACATCCTAGTAACTTCTTACCATCAGAAGTTTACGTGTTACCAATTTATAACTTTCTAAATTCTATTAGTGTGATAATCATCCATATTCTTCCTATTTAACAAATCTTCTATAATACATGATGTGCTAGATACTGTTCTAAGCACTTAGCAAATATTAACTCTTTTGATTTATTCCTCATAATAATCCTTTGAGTACAATACTACTATCACTTCCATTTCACAGATAAGAAGTGGAGGCAGAGAAAAATTAGAAAGACTTACTTGCCCCAGGTCACAGAGCCAGCGAGTAGCAGAGCTAAGATTAGAACTTAAGCAGTCTGCCTACAGGGTCCCTGTTTTTAACAGAATATTCTGCTCCTTCCCTCTTGAAGGGTTTCTGATGGATGGTCACATCTTCCTCCTCCTTCTAATCCCCACTTCCCTCTAAGATTGCCTTAGACCAGGCGTCCCCAAACTACGGATGCGGCCCCCTGAGGCCATTTATCCGCCCCCTCCCCGCCACCCGCCGCACTTCAGGAAGGGGCACCTCTTTCATTGGTGGTCAGTGAGAGGAGCACAGCATGTGGCGGCCCTCCAACGGTCTTAGGGACAGTGAACTGGCCCCCTGTGTAAAAAGTTTGGGGACGCCTGCCTTAGACCCAGAGGAAAGAAACAAATAGTCTGACAGAGGGAAAAAAAAGTTAAAGTGAAAAAACCTAAGCTTAAGATTCAGGCTCTATCATTAATTCCCCTTGAGTAAGGCCTGTTAGTCTCTCTGAATCTGTCTCTCATCTAAAAATAATACTTTGTCCAACTAACCTCATAAGGGTACCATAAAAATTACACTACAAATAATATATGCTAAAGCAACATAAAGCATTCATTCAGTCAAAAAGCATTTTTCTGAGGACTCATTCTGTACCAGTTACCATGTGCAAGGTATTGGGAGTAATTAGCGAACTCCAGAGAGATAGGCCCTGCCCTCCTGACACCTCCAATCTAGAGATGAAGCACTTTATAAGCAAGCAGGCAAACAAAAGCTTCAAACCCATGCTTTTCAGAAATCAGTAATACATAACTACTTGGTAAAAATAAACATGTTTTCCCTTCTTGCTAGGTATAAAATGTGGAGGTGCAAAGTCTGTTGCTGCCGATCCCTAGAACCATCTCCTGCAGTCCTGACACCACAAGTCAAAACTAAGCCAAAGGCTGGTCACAGTGGCTCACACCTGTAATCTCAGCACTTTGGGAGGCTGAGGCAGGTGGATCACCTGAGGTCAGAAGTTTGACACCAACCTGACCAACACAGTGAAACCCTGTCTCTACTGAAAATACAAAATTAGCCACATGTGGTGGCATGAGCCTGCAATCCTGCTAATTGGGAGGGTGAGACAGGAGAATCACTTGAACCTGGGTGGCAGAGGTTGCTGAGATCGTGCCACTGCACTCCAGCCAGGGCGACAGAGCCAAGACTCCATCTCAAAAACAAACAAACAAACAAACAAAAAAAAACTAAGCCTAAGACAGGAACATCAAGCTCTCAGATTTAGAAACTAATGCCACCTAATATGCCACCTCTGGATTTTCTCTAAACATAAGCTTCTTCAACACTAAAACTTATCAAGCTAGAGATAACATACTAGGCACAAGAGTTTCAAGTGTCTATGACTAAAGTCTAAAATGGAAATGAAATTTCTACCACAAGCCTAAGTCTTCTTTTGAAGTTTATTTCAAGGGTACTTGAAAACTTTCCTAACCACTCTTGATGCAGATTCATTCCTGAGAATATTTTTCACTTCAAAACAGAGAACATCTACACAAGTGGAAATTCTCTCATGGTAACAATAATGTGAATATCTCACAGGATAAAAATATAACTCCAAGAACTTTTCTGCACAATCTATAATTGATTAATTTAATAGGAAGAATGATCATGAGAAAATTCAAATCATAATAAAATAAATCAAACCATAAATATTCTTAGTGCCTGTATCTGTCTATCAGTAGAGTAAAAAGCTCTTGAAAAAATACAAAGTGCTGGCCAGGCATGGTGGCTCATGCCTGTAATCCCAGCAATTTGGGAGGCCAAGGCAGGTAGATCACTTGAGTACAGGAGTTTGAGACCATCCTGGCAAACATGGCAAAACCTCAACTCTACTAAAAATACAAAAAATTAGCTGAGCGTGGGGCTACACGCCCGTAATCCCAGCCACCTGGGTGGCTGAGGCATGAGAATCACTTGAACCTAGGAGGTGGAGGTTGCAATGAGCCAAGATTGTGCCACTGCACTCCAACCTGGGCAACAGAGTAAGACTCCCTCAAAAAAACAAGGTGGTAGAGAATAAACAACATAGTAGATAATCATAATGTTTTACACATAATTTTAATGCATTTTACAAGCATCAAGAAAAATATTACACTCCAAAGTTCTATAGCTAGTTAGAAATTAGCTAATTATTAGAAAGAAAAATAAAGAGAAATGAAGCAGGACCTACACCTAGCTACACAGTACCAAGAACTGAGAGGAGTGCTGGGTTAATTACCTTGTGCTTTTCTTTCATTGCTTTATGTTCTTAATTATCTTTTATTGAACTCTCTATTACATGTAGGTTGACATGGTCATTCACCCCAGTGGAATATCTGGATCCAGACTTAGTTTTCTGCCCAATGCAATCTACTTACCGAATTCTCTCACCTAAATCATTTTCTACTCCCCATCCCAACTTCCCCAGGAAATGGATGGATGCTCCCTTCCTATGAATAATCCCCAAGAACCGCAGCATTACAAATGACTTTCTTGACAATTCCTGTCTTACCTTAATTTTATCTCCCCCTTTTCCCCACTCTCTGCAGGCCTCCTTTCCACATTTGACAGTACTGGTACTCAAACACTCCACAAAATCAAAATAAAAAATCACCCAGGCAGAAGAACCTATGGAAGACCATTTGCCTTGTGAGTCGGAAGACCAGCACTTCACTTCCAATTCTGGCACTGAATTCACTTGGTAATTTAAGCAAGTTACTTAGAACACAGAGCTGAAAGGGACCTTAATCCTATTAAAGAAAAAAAAAATCCTAAGGTGCTTCCTATGTGCTGCTCTCTGTACTAGACTAAGCCCTCCATAGCTCACCATCTCAGGAGACAAGAGCACATACACAGATACTACATACTCCCATGGAGGAATACTCATTAGAGATCATTTATACACCCCCTATTTACAGATGAGATTTTTCTGTCACAATAAACGAGAGTTGGGAAGATACAAATAGTATCTTCTATCTTTGAAGATACAAAGTCAACGAGTTTTAATTATTTGTATTTTTTTAGAGACAGGGTCTTGCTCTATCACCTAGGCTGAAGTGCAGTGGCACAATTGTAACTCACTGCAGTCTCAAACTACTGGGCTCAAGCAATTCTTCTGTCTCAGCTTCCCAAGCAGCTGGGACTCCAGGCACGGCCCATCGCACCCAGCCAATTAAAAAAAAAAAAAATTTAGAGACTGCATCTCACTATATTGCCCAGGCTGATCTCCAACCCCTTGCCTCAAGTGGCCCTCCTGCCTTGTTCTCCCAAAGTGCTGGCATTACAGGTGTGAGTCACTGTACCCAGCTCAAGAGTTCTGAAAGTATTACAGGTTCACTGTTGTATTACTGTCTTTATGTGACAGATGAAACAATTTTAAATTCTAGTTTAGAAGCAAGGGATGGATTCATTCAGCCACTCATTTATCACTTAAAAAAAAAAAGTCTAGATTCAGGCACTGTGCTAGGAAGGCACTGTGCTAGGAAGGCAAAATGGCGTAATTACATTGCTCAACAAGCTCAACCTAGTAGAAGTCTAGGCAAATAAACCAAGAATTATAATACCACAGTAGCAAGCTCCCTCAGTCTGAGGAATGAAAACTACAGGGTTAAGTAGGTACAGGGTAAAGAGGACAGACTTCACACACACACACACACACACACACACACACACACACACAATTTATGTACTAACCAATATAGTAACTTAGCAGTCCTATGAACAGATTGACTTTTTATTCAATAAAGAAATCTTGAGGATAGAATTTGTGATATGCTCCCTACTATAAACATACAGAAACAAGAAATTACACTTTCCCCAAATCTAAATTTTATTTAATTTCCCCAAATTAAACCTGAGATATACAAAATAAAATATAACTCAGCCTTAACCAAAAAAAGCACTAACTTTTAGAACAGATAGAAATATCTCCACAAGCTAAGATAAAGCTAAATGTCAGGCAGAGGTATAGGTAGTTCAAATATCCTAAGAAAAAAAATTTTCACTAAAAAGTTAATTCTCTTTCCCCAGCTGTATAGAAAAATGTTCATCATTATATATGCATAAAACTAGTCTAAACTACTTTCCAGAAAGACCATCATAGTTAAGTTTAAAACACCCTTTGGATCCTCTTTTTTTTTTTTTTTAAGGAGGAAAAAAATCCCTGTAATTTGGTAAAAAGCCTTAGGACATATAGCTCTAAGAATTAAACTTTACAGTAACCAATGATAATGAACTCAAAGAAAAACATTAGTCTTTATATCCCAGTCCCAAGATAAAACCTCTCTAAATTTCATGAAAAGTCCCCAAAGACACAGAATCTACATCCAGGGAAAAAGAAGAAGAATGACCTCAAAACCAAATTCTGTCAATAATTTCAAAATAAACAGACCTATCTTTTCAAGTCATCAGCCCAGGAATAGTTCTGAAATTTTATATCCTTTTTCTCCCTTAGCAGTGAAGAACTCTGATAGAAGAAAATAATAATAGGAACGGTAAGATAACATTTACTTAGAAAATAACCTATTCATGGCAATCGGGTGGGCCCACATGAGCCTACAAGCAAGGTGCAGCAGCCATGGTGGGCAACTGAGTGGGCGGTGACCACAGGCTCCCCGCAACACCCCAGCCTGGCGGCCTGGTGCTGGCCCAGTCAGTGGAGACCTGTGGAGAGGTGGTGGCAGTGACCTCCACAAGCCCTCTTTCTCTAACACTGAATATATAGAACATCCCGGAATCCACCATGAACGGACAGTTGGACCTAAGTGGGAAGCTAATCATGAAAGCTCAACTTGGGGAGGATATTCTGCAAACTCCTATTCATAATGAAGATATTAATATTACTTATGATGAATTAGTGCTAATGATGCAATGAGTTTTCAGGGGAATGCTTCTGAGTAATGATGAAATAACAAAAGTATAAAGATAAAGATCTTATAACAATTTTTGGTTGTTCTGACCTTCTCTTTGCAATTCAGTGTGGTAGGATACTGAAACTGACATTATTTGTTAATGGCCTACAAAGATCCCTTGAATCAAGTCAGGTGAAGTATCTCTGTCAAGAACTGACAGAACTTTGAAATAAAGAACCAGGACCTTCCACCAATATTCCTGAAAATGACACTGTGGATGGCAAGGAAGAAAAGCCTGCTTCTTCAGATTCTTCTGGAAAACAGTCTACTTAGGTTATGGCAGCAAGTATGTCAGCTTTTGATCCTTTTAAAAAACCGAGATGAAATCAATAATAATGTTACATTGTCGTTTGGCTTAACAGGTGATCAGGTTTCAGGGCAACCCAGTGCTCCTGCAGAAGACTGTTCAGGAACACCTGACAGCATTGCCTCCTCTTCCTCAGCAGCAGCAGCTCACCCACCAGGAGTTCAGCCACAGCAACCACTATGTACAGGAGCTGAGATACAAGCAGGTCAGACTGAAAGCCCTGTATCAAGAGTACCAATAACAGGCCAGCTATGGTACGGAGCAGCTGCAGCCTCCACCTCAGCAGCCTCAACAGTACGGTATTCAGTATTCAACAAGCCATAGTTAGCAGAGTGGACCCCAACAACCTCAGCAGTTCCAGAAATACGGCCAGCAACCAACTACCCAGGCACCAGCTCCTGCCCTTCTGGTCAGCCTCAACAATTGCCTGCTCAGCCGCCACAGCAATACCAAGAGAGCAATTATCCTGCACAAATTTAAACTACCCAAACTTCTCAGCCTGCTAATTATACTGGGCTCCCCACCTCCCCACCTCTAAACCTGGAATGGCTCCAGGCCAACCTCGGGTCTATCGACCAAGATCAGGTTTTACTTCACATCCTGTAAGTACCATGACCTTTCCTCCAAGTAGGCCTAATCCTTATCCTTCCCTAATCCTAATCCCTTTATCAGGGGCTATACTCAATCTGGATCTGGTTATCAATCAGGAGGCTCATCTACACCAATTAATGTAGCTACTAGCTATTGGCCTCCCAAAAGACTCTAGGACTATTTTAATTTGTACTGAAGTTCAGAAATTTTAAAAGCAAAGCATTTTTATGGTATCTTTGTTTCTGTTAATTGAAAGTATAATTTGCTGAAACACAAAGACCAAAATGAAAGTTTTTTTCCTCCCCGCTTAAAAAGGTAGCAACTTCTTACTTATTTTGGAACACTACTCTTACATGTATGTAAAGTGACTGACTTTCTGGCTTCCCTTGTCCAGAGGATATTAAAATGCTAATGTGAGGTTTGGCCATCTTACTTGGCTTTCTGCTATTAAGATGTTGTACTAAAGTAAGCCCTTTGAGAATACAACTAGATGTTACGTATGAAATGTAACACTGATAGATTAATAAAGATGGTTGAATTTTTTAAAAAACTATTTTTTCAGGTCTGACAGAAAAGTGTTATGCTTCCTTCTATTTATATTATTGATTTTATTATTCGTATGTTTTAAAAATCAGAAAAAACAGACTGTTACTTAATCATTACTCAAGTTTGGAAGTGAGATAAAGGATTCCCAAATATTTACATCATCTCTTCCTTGAGCTTCCCCTCATTTACTCCAAAGCGAAGAATTTAACACTGATGAACAACAATCTCAGTGTATGTATCATTCCAGAACTGGGTGCCTCATCTGGCTAAGTTCTCCCTTTCACAACTAATCTCATGAGTTTCTTATAACCCAGATACCACCCTTATACTGACCAGTTGATCATTCCAAGCTACCAGTAACCATGTAAAATGTCCAAAACAAATCCTCACTCCTGCAAACATGTTCCAAGATTGTCCCTATAGTGAATCCAGTACTAGGGCCTTTTCAGCACTTCAAATCAAATCTAGGGCAAGTGAGGGAAAGGAACTTATATAAGACAGGATCCAACATGAGAATTTGAAAAGCCTAACACTAATTACTCATCTTACTACCTCTTCACTTGCCATCCTCCCACACTTTATCCAAAGCTGACCCTTAACTCATACCATTCTCTAGCACCTCTGATTTCTTTCTGGACTCTCCCAGCCTGATCTCTCTAGGTACCATACTATTTTTTTACTACCTTTCAATCCAATTCACAAATCAGAGAGACAGTATGTTATCTCTATTACGTTTCCAAACATCCATGGCCTAATTCCCTGGAAGCCATTCTTCTGTCCCAATTACTTACCAACTAATCACAATTTAGATACAAAAGTTGTCTCTGAATTTTCTTGACCTCCCCATCATGAGACCACTGACCACTGAATCCATATGAAAGCTCTGTCCTCTGGCTGTCCTCTTTAACTCTCTTCAGTCCCAAATGCCTTCCGACTTCCTTATCTACCTTAAGTCCCCTAGCTATAGGTTTTCTCCAAGTCTCAGACTTAGATTTTTACTTCTTTCTCTATAATCTAACTCAGGTTTCAACTCTTTTATCACCAGATCTGACTGCTTCCTAAACAGTAATGTGTTTCTACTTTGTATTAGACATTTCTCCCTGCATTCATTCCCTAAGCATTCACCAAGTACCCGTTATATGCTAGTAAGTGTGTTAAATGTTGAGGATACAGAAATCAATAAGGCCTACAAAGATCACCTCTGCCTTCAAGGATCAAAGACAAGTAAACAAAAATGTTTAAAATAATGTGATCAATGTGGTAATTCTCACACAGTTGTACAGAGAAAAGAAAAAAAAACCATCAAAATGATATATGGTAACAACGGTTTCCTATAGGGAGCTTATACACATTATTTGCACACATTATTTCAATTAAGTCTCATAACAATACTAGGAGATATAAAATAAAAGGTAAAACTCTTTAAATAATTTAATACCAGATCATACAACTAGTGACTAATTCCGGATTTGAGGTCAAATGTGTCTGAGCCAAAACTTATGTTTTTTCTTCTATAATCAGTGAAAAGAAATCTACACCTGATAAGTCAGGAGAGAGGTCTGTTAAGGACATCTATTTAAGATCAATAAGTATTTCCAGAGAGTGTTCAAAGGCATAGTCAAGAACAGAACACTCAGGAAAATGACTAGCACAGGACAGAACGTACAACTTGCATGTCCCCAAAACCCTCAGACTCAATCTAAAACAAGTTCAGCATCTTCTTCAAAGAAGTACTGTACTTCATTACTAAGACACACTTGGTGATCAATTTTTTTAAATTTCTGAAATTCCGATGTAGACAATATAGTGCGTAACGGTTAATTGGCAATATTGTTTCTTTCCTTAGTGGAACATAAGATAATGGTGCCTGAGAATTTCTGACTTCTTAGATGTGATGACAAATGGTAACTCTCTCCTAAATTTAATTCCCAAATTTAAATCACTTGAATCACCAAGTTCTATTTTTTTCCATAATATTCATTCTAATCATCCATTATTTTCAATTTCCCTGCCACCAATCTGGTTTAAGGTAGTATCAATTGTGCACAGATTAAATACCCTCCTCACTGGCCTCCCTGAATCAGTTTCCCCCTACCTATTCTAAATCCTCAAATACAGCACTATGAATCAGTTTTTCAAAAACACCACTGTATGCATACCACTCTTCCTCTCTCAAACTGGTTCCACACTGCATATAAGGGAGATTCCAATCTAGTTTCAAAGACTTCCATAAACTAGCCTAAGCTGACCTTCACATAGTTTCTCTGCTATTAATCAATAAAAGCCTTCTACTCTAATCAAGCTCTTCTATTTATGGTCTCTTCAAATACTCTAACCTCTGTCTATTAACTTCATGATTCTTTCCATCTGAAATTCACCCAACTCTTACACTATTTGAATCAAATGTCAAGGCTCAACTCAAGCTTCATGACTTCCATGAAATCTCCCTCAAACATTCCAAGCCATTTCTTCTTCTGAAGTTCTATAACATGTACTCCCTTGAATACTGTTGTATGTAACTTTTCATGGGAGTTTATGTCTTATTTCCACAATGAAATTAAAAGTATCAAAAACAGAGACTATATGTAACAATTATGCAGCATAGTTTAGCAGTTAATTACACAACTTCTGGGGCCAAACTACATAGGTTTGACTCTCATCTCTGCCATCTTTCTGTGTGACCTTGAGCAGTTACTTAATTTCTCTGTTTCAGTTTGTAAGATGGAGTCAATGACAGTATATACCTCAAAAAGTTGTGAGAATTAAATAGTCATGTAGGACCTGTTCTTGATACATACTATGCACTCTGTAAGTGTTAATTGCTATGAATTCATTAATAAGAAAAATTACCACTTAAGTGGTGGTAAGTACTGGAAATACTATGTAAGTGTTAGCTATTATGCAGACAAAAGCTATTATACAAATGTCATACAGACATTCTGAATATTAAGTATGATGCAGAGATACTCAGAGGTAGAATCCCTTAGCTCTGGAAATCAATATTTATAAGCCAGACTCAAAAAATAGCCAAGCATAGTGGCAGGCACCTGTAATCCCAGCTACTTGGGAGGCTGAGGCAGGAGAATTGCTTGAACCTGGAGGCATAGGTTGCAGTGAGCCAAGATTGTGCCATTGCACTCCAGCCTGGGTAACAAGAGTGAAACTCCGTCTCAAAAAAAAAAAAAAAAGAATCTCCATGTTCATGGTACCCAAAATAATAAGTACACATCATGTACTCAGTATTTACTTGATGGAGGAAGGAAGAAAACGTCTTAACATGAGAAGCAGCTTTTTAGGAAAGTGTCTATATCTATTTCTGACATTCTGGGGGAGCAGTTGAGAAATCTGTCCAGAAATGGAAAGAAATATCTATTTTAGGGTCTACAAAGGCTAATCAATCTCAGGAGGAATTGACAGGAAAATGACAGGGAAAGACATTCCACCGGAAGCAAAGCTAGCTGTTTATAAATGTACATATTTCATGAACACCTGCATTATACAGTTCTGTAGTAGCTGTGTAGTTGTGAATGGTATAACAGGCACATAAAGTTTCTTGGTGAGTTTAGGATAGAAAGGTACTTACTGAGCATGCCTCTGTAATTGAGGTCCATATCCCGGCTCTCAGATCGCACTTTAATGGCATCCAGAATGGCATCAGGAGACAACAGTCCCGAAGGCCTCACAACATTCAGAAGTTCAGTGAGGCTCATGAGAGGTAAACGCACAGCCTGCATGATTTCAGCATGATTCTCCTTTGAATTGTGCTTACACCAGTTCAGTAAGGCTAGGAAAATATCTTTTTCAGGAGCTGCAAATGAATCTCTTAACACGATGTTTAAAAGTGCTGTCTGAAAAGGATAGAAAGGGAAAACTCCAGTCATATGAAGTTCAACCATTGCATGATCCATCAGTAAAAGCTTACAGAACAAATATAACTTATGTTTAGCCAATTAACTCTGTTTGACCCTCTTCTTCCCTTATGCTTTGTGCCACATATTCTCCTGCTCATGATGGCTGTGTAAATAACAAGGATGGCAGCACCTTTCTTTTATGCTCAGGTATCTTGTACCGCTACAACAAACATCTAGTCTTTCCAAACACATCTGCATCCATCTTTTTTAAAGCAGCAAAAAAGAAAAGTGCCAAAGTGAAAAGCTGTCAATACATATAGATTCTTCAAGAAAGTGTACATTGTTAAGTTAGAAAGATACATCTGGCATTTACAATTCAAAGTGTTTTGTTTTAGTGTTACTTCACTACCACATTTTTGGCTCTCAGATCTCCAAACTGACCGCCAGCAACAATGGTGCAACCCTCAAAGATCATTGTCTTTAAAAATCAAGTAGAAAAAAAGAAATAGGATAATACAAATCTTAATTTACACTCAAATCAGAATATGTAGCTTTTCAATAGGTTTTCTCGTTAGAAATATCCAGGTTCTAGAAGGAACACAAGAGAAATGGAGAGATGATCACTACCCAGAGTTCAAAGGAAGATTTGAGCAAAACCGTTTTGCTCTAGCTAAATTTTACTCTAGCTGAATTTTAAGCCAGCAAAAAAAGCAGTGACTTAAAGACCTCTTTTATGAATTTGCCTGCTTGCTCTAAGGAAGTATCAGTCACACTCTCTGTCAGAGAAAAACAAAACCAAGAGGTAGTATGCAATACCACAAAGGATCCTATTTGGTTGTCACTACACTGAAAACAACTACTCAGCAGCACAGTCTCTTTTACACATAAAACTTACCAGAACCTTAAAAGAAAACACAAACAACCAGCCTCTCTCTTTTATGATCTAGAGTCCCAGTAGCTGGAGGCAAGTGACTAGACCAGATAACCTCTTTGATACCAATGCTTTTTATTTTTTTATGCTTAGTCCATTTCTATACTTCTGCTTTATAGGTATAAATAAAACAATGCATGCGTATAAATTACCTGTAGACAAATGACACACACCTTAGAAAGAGAGAGGAAACCTTCACTTGAGAGCACCTCCTGAGCATTCCTGTCCATAAACATGCAGCACATACAAGTTAACTTGGGAAGTGAGTACAGACTGGCAACATCAAAAGTCATACAGACATTCTGAATGTTAAGTATGGTGCAGAGATACTCAGAAGTAGAATCCTCTAGCTCTGGAAATCCATATTTATGAGCCAGGCTTAAAAAGTCCAGCAGCACCTCCTCCCTCTCATCAGTCAGCGTTGCCCGCCCTGTGTAGATATACTTGAGGAGCATTGTGAATGCTTCTGCAGTGGTGTCTTGGAGAGGAATTTCTGCTTCAGGCTGAGACTCTCGCATTCCGCCATACAATAATGCTCTGCACATCAGGGAAGAAACACATGAAGAAACCTTCAAATAGGATTTGCTACAAAATACTGGAAATAACAGTTATCGACATTATGCAAATATAAATTTGTTTAATGACACAAAGATCTAAATGAAAAAATGCAAAGTAATCATACAAAATGGTTCTTTAAAGGAAGCAAGAGGAATGATTTTAAAACTATCTGAATTAATTCTATAAACCACTAAAATATTCTGAAATTTTTTCTGAGGTACTCTGAAACCTCAAGATATGTGATAGGTATTAAATAGAAAGATGAGTGTAATCTTTTGAGAGGCACAATGAAGTTGATAAAAAGATGTTAAAGATCAATAAGGCAATTTAAAAAGTAAAACTCTATAGGAAAAGATATAACCAGATAAAGATGAACACTAATATGATGTCATTCTCCCCTGTAAGACTGGCAGAAATTAAAAGGTGTGTTAGTATCAGTGCTGCAAAAGCAATGGAAAAACAGGTTGAACAGGCTGTTTGATGCACTGCTTTTACAGTAAAAATGTGCAGGCCTTTATGGAAAGTAATTTAGTAGCATATAGTCAAACCTAAAATGTGCATACCCTTCAACTCAGTAATCTCTCTTTTAGGACTCATTTCTAAAGAAATAATACAGTAAAAAAAAATGTGTAAGAATGCACACCGAAACACAGGAAGAAATCTAAATGTCCATCAACAGCAACATGGTTTTAAAAAAAAAAACTGTGATATACACATTCTATACAGGCTTTAGAAAGATCAAGGGAGATCAACAGGTACTGTTTTGAAAAGATGTCCAGGATATGGTAGTTGAATAAGTAAAATCTCAGATCCATATGTACTGCATGAAAAAAGTATATAACCACATATTTACATGTTTATGCACATATGTCTACACAGATATTTCTTTAAATCAGATCAGAGGAAATCAGATTGGATTCAAAGTTTTTTTTAAATCAGAGGAAATTCATATTAAACTGTTAACATCATTTTTCTCTGCAAAATGGTATTAGATGGCGGGGAAAAAAAGACTTTCATTTGTTACTTTATAAATTAAAAATGAAATTACTGATAGGATTAGGGTGATTTTTAATTTTTTTCCTTTCAGATTAAACAAAAAGCCCTACATTATTGCTTATCTAAAAAAAATGAAAACTAGACAATTCAGTTAGGTAATGAATTTGAATTTCTACCTCTATTATCGCTTCTCGGCCTTTTGGCTAAGATCAAGTGTTGAATTTCTACCTCTATTAATCAAGCAGGAATAATATGAACCAGTTAAACTTCCAACCTATCAGGAAAGAAAGGAGGAACAGGATAAGGGAGAAGTGCAGAAAAGGGAGGGAAGAATACAGAATGAGAAAGAAAAGATGCAAAAGTGACAGGAAGAGACTGGAAGCAAGAAAGAGATTCTCTCTGTTCCTAAAATTCTCAGAGTAGGACTAGCATTTCAAGGTTACCTATCTGGAACTTGTCCCACACTACGCAAGGACCTAGCATTCTTGCTTGCCCTAGGAAAATAGCTGAAACCATCCAGCAAAGATTAATGAATATTCTGAGCACACCTCTTCACTGGGTTATACTCTGCCTAAAAATACCCTTGAGGGTTTCCATTAATCCAGAGAGCATCCAACCATTACTCTAAAATTACCAAATTAAATAACTTCTCCTTTTTGGGGAGACCTCAACAAGTCTTAACTCCAGTCCTGTATGATCTGTAGTATTTATCTGGATTCTCAATGCTTTAAAAGTGGTTTTGATGAGGCTCCCTTGGAACAATAAATATGAACCCCCAAGACAAGCACAGAGGTTCGATGTTTACTATGAAAAGTTTCCTCTTACACGGTTCCTTATCTGGGAATTGATAGGCTAACATGACAGTACTTAGGCGTCTTCTGACAGCTGACAGTTAACATTCTTTTGCATATGAATACTGTCAGCAATGAGTTTAGCTCTAAGGTAGACTTAGAGGTAGAACTTAGCTCTAAGGTAGTCTAAGGAAGACTCTGAGCTTAGCTTAGTGAGCCAGCAAATATTACAAAGCTTAAATATCTACAAAGACATCAAGAACAAGGTCAGTAAGTGGGGTTAGTATATTCCATTCACTCAATATGATCTTCAACTTTCTAAAATATATATATTTGAGTAAAAGAAACTCAAGAATATACTAATCACCTAAACGATACCCACATAGAGTTGTTTCAAATTATTTTTGAAAGAGGGCAAGGTATACAGTATTAATAAATAATAAACACAGGCTGAGAAGTTCTGACTTAATAAAAAGCGGACTCTTGTAAAACACTTTAATAATAATGACTGGACCAAACATTTTAAAAGGGAAATAAACACAAAAGGAAAAGTGTGCAAAGGACAGAGGCTGGTAAGAAATAATGGCGAGACCAAGGTCAGATGCCTTGGTAGAGTTGACCACTAGGAAGAAGAGGAGAGTGTTAGAAGTTTTAACAGACTCCTCATTTTTCTAAGCCCCCGGTTTCACCTACAGTGGCATTTTACATGTATAAGATAAGAAGTTTATGAAAAACCACAGGAGCTCTATCTATAGAGTAAATATTTCCAGAAGACACACTTTACCACAACATGTCTGACTCTAGGTGTTGCTGTCTTTCTTAATTCTGATTATAAAAGCCAGACCGTGGTTATCACTAGAAGGTAACTGAAATGTTCTCTAAGCCAATGGCATCTCCATTTCAGGAACCAAGTTTCCCAGATAAATCTCTAACTCTGTGGACCATCTTTGTCCTTACGAATAGAAAAAGATCCATTATCAAGCATAAATTATAACTCCGTAATTCAGTGATGACTCACTGTTGATAAATATTAAAATGCAGAGTAGTTAAAGATCAGCTTAAGATTTATAACCCTGGAAATTAAGGACTCAAGTAACAAACAATAGCTGCATATAAGTACACCTCTTAGACCTGCTGGATTACTAACAGGTCCTAGACCTCAGCAGTCTCAAACCAAGCGGGTATATGTGCCCATTAGCAGGTCCAGAGGTCAGTCTACCTATACAAAAAGAAGCTTAAGTCCCATCAGCCATCTACTGTGAGGAGAAGGTGAGGACAACAAAGACTCAGCCTGAGAAACATTCTTGAGACCTTGAAAAATGGTTGATTGGGCACTATCTGGCCTGGGAAACCTTCCAACCCTTTAGTTTTAAGATGGCTCCTAAAGGAAAAGGCCATTCTCAAAAAATAACAAAGTCTACAAAGATGAAATCTTTATAGATATTCTATTGAGGGATGCAAGAATTTGTCATCATGCTTGGTTACATATTTTTCACAGAGCAGAATATACGAGTGTTTTCTACAGGTGAACTGAATTTTCAAAAACGTATTACACACTTACCGAAAATATTGGCACCTGGCTGCTAAAATCACCCTGTGGGCAGGAAAACGTTTCTTTTCCACGACAAATGTGACGTCGCCATATTCTTCCCCAATCAACAAGGCACCAATATGTTCAGACAAAATGTGCACATGATCAATTTCCCCCACTGCAGTAAAGGGGCGAAGAGGGTGGCTGTTACTCATCTTGTGGAATAGACGATAGTCGTTGATCTATCATATAAAGAAGGAATGAGGGTTAGTGGGGGGAGGGGAGTAAACTTAGAAAATCACATACCATAAACAAAGCTAAGTAAAATTTTAAAGTGCTTAGAAAAATTCACATGAGAGAGAGTTAATCAGTGGTATCTTTATTAACTCATTTATTCTAAGAAGCAATTCGGCCTGCTTCCCTTAAATGTACTCCCTTCATTGTCTTATCACGCTAGGAAAGCAAAAATGCCAGGGTCTCCAAACACTAACAGCACTTGGCGCCACCACAGTCTAGAAAACTGAGCCCAAACACAGGTCCCATATTCCTTACAGTACCTCAGGAAAAGAAAAATCAACAAGCAGAATAACTTCTCTTTTACATAGATATATTGAGTAAGGTTGGGTACAATTATACCCAATAGAAAAGTCATTCAGGCACAGATCTAGGCCTAAATTACAAACAGAATACATGAAATAATGAGATTTCAAATAAGAAGCTTTGGTCTGAAACCATCTCAAATATTTTATTTTAAAAAATAACAATCTTCTGGAGTCACAAAAATAACTTGACATTTATTAATGTACATTTGCAGTAGCTTCTCACATTTAACAAAAGAATAACTCCAACATTTTTCTCAAGACTGTAGCTTCTATTCCAAACTTGTTGCTCTGATGATCAGGCTGCCAGTGTTTACCAGCACATCATTACATTTTGTCTCATTTACAGGCACCTTCCTTGCTTTTGTATTCAATGCCTTTCTACAAAAGTATCTGAAAATCAAAGGGCTAAAACATTATTAACAGCTTTACATGTAAGAAGGGGTAGAGTATATTCTTAGAAAGCTAAAAATGTTTATATTTTTTAATACTGAGTGTACTTGCAGGTACTGTTTAAAAAAAAAAAAAAAAAAAAGTTGGCCAGGAGCAGTGGCTCACGCCTGTAATCCCAGCACTCTGGGAGGCTGAGGCGGGTGGATCACAAGGTCAGGAGATCGAGACTATCCTGGCTAACATAGTGAAACCCCATCTCTACTAAAAATGCAAAAATGAACTGGGTCTGGTGGCGTGCACCTGTAGTCCCAGCTACTTAGGAAGCTGAGGCAGGAGAACCACTTGAACCTGGGAGACGGAGGCTGTAGTGAGCAGAGATCGCACCACTGCACTCCAGCCTGGCGACAAGAGTGAGATTCCGCCTCAAAAAACAGGTTGGTCTTGCTCTGTTTGCTCTGTTGCCCAGGCTGTAGTGCAGTGGTGCAATCACTGCTCACTGTAACCTTGAACTCCTCAGCTCAAGTGATCCTCTCACTCAACCCACCAAATAGGTAGGACTAAAAGGTGCGTGCCATCATGGCCAGCTAATTGAAGGTACTGCTTTGATAAGTGTAAGTAAGAGACAAGTATGTCAGAGCCTTGGCTAGTATTCATATGCCCCAGGTGAAGAGGTGGCTGATAGCTCAGAGGTAGCCAGCTACTCCTCTGCTGCATCTGAGACTAGAGAAAGTGAGCCAGATATGTTTCTTCTACTAGACCTCCACATCTTTTTTAACTCTCCACTTGAGCCACAATTAAAGGTTGAACAGCTCCTAATCTTTAATCTTCCACATTCAGTTCCATTATTAGCAAGGTGTGTGCAAAATGGTCTTTTTCTCCTGTGACTACAACGGAAGATCTTCATGGACCAGGTTCCAAATCCACCTGCTTCGGTTAACCTGCTACCATACACCGACCCTCAAAAGAGGGAGCAACAGCAGTGATGCAGAAGAACATGGAAAATGAGCTAGGCAAGAAGACACCTGCCCCAGGTAAGTGAGCAAAATCCTGATTATCTACAGTAGGAGTATCAGAGAACTAGCAGTATAATCCCCTAACTGCCAAGGTAAATCCCATTCCCTCAACTGCAGCCTTCATTTGAAAGCCCTAACAACAGAATGATCTCTAGTCACTTGTGTATGAAAGACCAAATTCAGCTTAAGAGAATCTATTTGAGAGTATGAGCAAGTAATGTGTGACACAATAGTCTTAATGTGTATATACAACAACAGTGTAATACAGGGGTTGGCAAACTTTCTATAAAGGGTCAGATAGTACATAAAGCTTTGCAGTTTATACAGTCTATGTCAAATGATTCAGCTCTATGGTAGGAGCCTAAAGGCAGCCATAGACAATATGAAAATGAATAAACAATGGCTATGTCCAGTAAAACTATTTCTAGAAAAGATCTAGATTAGACTCACAGGTCATAGTTTGCTAACACCTGGTATAACCTGTGATCAAGGACTGACCTCAAGGACTGACTGTACTTTAGGCAAACAATCAGACTGGAAATTTTGTTTGTTTTTTTGCTGGGTTACCCAATTGATGTTTCTATAATCATTTCCTATGTTGGTCAGGAAATTCAGAAAGCTACTGGTACCTGACGTCAAAAACTCATTCCTCTTCAGTACAAACTCTCACATCACTATCCAACATTTCAATGATTGTGCATGACTCTAAACAAAACACTTTCTGTATATACCCAGTAAATATATTCTCTGGCATAATACTTTAATATTTTATCCATGTCATGGCTAATACTCAAATTACTTACTAAATGACTCTTGATGAACAATGATTTTTTGGTTAACCAGTTCAGAAGGGAAATTTATAATTCTTAAACTGATATATCATAAACAATATTATATATGTATGCATCTACCACAATAAGGTCTCCAGATTTTTACTTCTCAATATATCTAATTTCATTTTATTTTAATTACGTTTTTCCAAATGGAGACATGAAACTGTTTCGTGTACAGAAAATAGCCACTTAAGATAAAATAAACACAATTTTATTGGCATATAGAATTTTAATTAGACTAGTAATTCTCAATAAGTTTGCCAAATATTGGAATCACATGAGGAGCTTTTAAAAAAAAAAAAAAAAAAAGATGCTTGAGTCCCACTCCTCAGAGACTCATATTTAACTAGTCTAGAATGGGGCTGAGGCACTGGAATCACCATTCTGAAGTGCTTCAACTAAGCAACTCAGAAAAATAGCCACTGATTTAGACTCCTATTGTTGTAGGTTTCCATCTCTTGTTCAGGTGTGCAAGTATACAAAAAAAAAAAAAAAAACCCACAGAAAAAAATTCTTTTAGGATATAATTTAATTTGAATCTTACTGCAAAGATGCAAATGGTACTAACAAAGTTACCAATACCACAACTTTATACAGAAATTGAGTATTTTTTTTCACCAATGGGACAGTTTATCTACAAAGTGATAGTTCCAGTCTACCTATATGTATTTTTAAAAGTATGCCTGCTAGGCACAGTAGCCCACTTCTGTAATCGCAGCACTTTGGGAGGCTAAGATGCGAAGATTGTTTGATGCCAGGAGTTCAGGACCCCGTCTCCACAAAAAAATTTAAAAATTAGCCAGGCATGGCGGCATGAGGCTGTAACCTTAGCTAACTGGGAGGCTGAGTCAGGAGGATTACTTGAGCCCAGGAGTTAAAGGTTGCAGTAAGCTGTGATTGTGCCACTGCACTCCATACTGGGCAACAGGGCAAGACCATGTCTCAAAAAAGAAAAAGAAAAGAAAGAAAAGAAAAGAAAACCATATTAAAGTTAAATGGATTAGGAAACAAAGAGGCAAAATAATCAATATTTGCAGATAATGACTGCTGACATGAAAAATCCATGAGAATCAACTGAAAAGAATATTAGAGAAAATAAGAGCGGTTCACTAACGTGACCACATAAAATAATTATATGAAAATATATAGCATTCTTCCATGCCAAAAACCAGCCAGAAAATATTAGTAAAAAGATCTGCAATTTGTAACTGTAAAACATATGTAATACATAGCAATAACTTCATAGGACATGTAAGGAAATCATAAAACTCTACTGAAAGATTTAAGAAAAATACAGAGACATATAAGTTGTTTGGGGACAGAATGATCCAATATGATGAAGAGATCCATATTTTCAACTTACCAAGGGTTTATCAGGATGTAACCGTATTTTAAGTCTAGGAGCATCATTTATATAAATGTAGCATTTCAGTTGAATGGGAGAAAATATGAATTTTTTGAATAAAAGGTATTGGCTAGCCATTTGGAAAAAAGTAAGCTGAATATTCACATTAAAGTACAAAATGAAATATATATGGATGTTAGCTTCAGCACTTTCTGTAACAGGAAAAAAAAAAAAAAAAAAAAAAAAAAACTGGAAAAAAACCCTGGAGGCTCATTTAAAGAGAATTGGTTAAATGAATAAATGGTACATCTATATAATGAAATATATATGATTTAAAAAGAATAAAGTTAGATACTAATGAACTGAAAAAAATCTTAGGTATGTGCATTTACATGCAAAAGACAAAACAATAGTAAAATATTTTGTTTAAAAAAAACACTGAAAATGCAAGAATATACATCAAATTATTAACCAAGGGTTAACTAGATTGGGGCTGTGGAAAAATTTTACATAGTGTGCTACATACTTCTGTAATGTTTACAAATTTTAAAGTGTTTATTTGTAGTAAAACTGTAAACAAATATTTCAGTAAGTTTAGCCACTAAAATTACAAAATAAATTGGTTTGCGTATGAGATAACAAGTGTTTGGATTTGCCACAACCAATAGAACCTGATTTAGTGACTAAGACAGAAATGGCAAGCAGAGGGACTATATATTATCTGCACAGAGAAAAATTAATTAACAACTTGAAGGCAAGGACACAGAGTTCATTACACTAAAACCAACAAGGAAAAAAAAGTTCGTTATACTAAGACAGGTAAATCAGAAACCTGGGCAGCATGGTCTACTAGGACACTCCATCTGACATATGCCAACTCAAGATCTTCACCTAAGAGAGTTTCAGTGTGACTTTTTCTAGACATAAGGCAGATTTTCTCAGATGCAAAATGTTCTTTGATTTGCTCCTACTGACTGACAGTCCTGAAGTCTAAACTTGTTATCCTCACAGCAGAAGGCAAGGGTAATCTATTCACTCAAACTGTTCCTTCAAGGTGGGGGGAAGAACAGTAGAAAGGTAGGGGGACGAGGGACTTACACTGAGAGGACATGAGTATCTCAACCAGTAAATCCTGCCTTTCATGGTACCATATACAATTATTAGTTTTGGATTCTGGGACCTCATATGAATTTATTTATTAGGGATGGTGGTATAGAAACTATATTATTTTTTTGTCTAGTTAACTTTCATGAATTCAAATGCATTAAAAATCAAAAATGACTAAAGCAGCAATACTAAAATCCTGAGGGTTATTGCCTGCTTATTATGCAGTAAGAAACCAACACTCATTTGTTCTAACCAAAATAATAAACAAAGTCCATCAGTAAACTGAGAGTACCATATGTAGTACATAATGCTATAATGTTATAATTGCCCCTCACAGGGGAAAAAAACAAGTTCACCCAAACATAATTTCTTTACTTAAAGCTCACTTATCTGTTTACAAACTTTACTTTAACCAGGGCTAACTACATTTTTTAGAATTAAAGTTTATTCTCCAGTGTTTAATAAGGAAATAGTCAAAGAGCAAAGTTCCGCAAGGCGGAAACACTAAAGAGTCCTTGAACACTGCATGAATCTCCCCTGGGAAGCCCTCTCTGCCCGGTGTATTTCCTAACTGAAAAGCCTTTATGGGAAAAAAGACCTTCTGCTCTTTAATTGCAAAATATAAATGATCTTTCTCTTGAGGAAAGAGATGGCATTTACAAGCATATGGTTTAGCAATTTCTTTCTGCTCTTGGTACCCATGTGGTGTGTAATTTGAAGTAGTATTCCTTAAACTTCAAATTAATATCGCTTGGGGAGATAAATGATGTCCTGTCTGCATCTTAAACACTCTCCCCGTCAAAAAAAAAAACCACATTCTACTTCTCACAGGAAGGGTACTTCACTTCTTTTGATATATACTCCGCCCTTGTCATCCAAAAGTCTAAGGAAACAAGTGAAGACTGACCATACTGCTAGAAGTAACCTTGGCTCTGATATTTTGCAAACCAATTCGAAACCTTGCAGAAGAGAATGATCATTCAGTAAAGTGCTACAGTAAGGACATGACTGGAGTTCACATGATAGGATTCCTGACATATCTTTTTCTCTGGGAAAGACTGAGTGTCCAGTTCAGCTCCAAAGTCTTGTCATTCTATAATTTTATGTTTGTAAATAAATCTTCATAGATATGCTCAGGTTTGACCACTAAAGAATTGAATCATAAAAAATATTTCACAAGATTATTTTATTAAGCATGCATGTAATTCCAATTACCTACCACATTGATTCTCCACTTCTTTGCCAATGGACAAACTAGTTTCTGAATATGTATATAATTCATTCAATAAAAGACTTATTAAGCTCTCTCTACAATATAGGCTTAGTGCTAGGTGACAGAAAGGCAAAGATTAATGAAAGTCTCTACCTTTGAAGAACTCATTGTCTACTAAAGAAAGTAGGACTAGATAACAAATAATGTAAATTCTAAAACTCGTAGGCCAGGCCATGATTTTACGAGATTTGGAAAGTCAAATACTTCCATAAGTACCATCCCAAAACAACCACAAAGATGCTAACTAGAATATTAAATGAACAGGAACTCAGAAAATTACCAATTATATTCTTATATGAGAGTAAGGGTTAATATTCAAATAATTGGCTACATGCTCTCCAAAGAGGGCTGCTCATATTCCAGGGAGATTGCAATACAAACCACAGGAATTTAGAAAGAAAACATTAACACTTATATTGATGTGTTTGTATGTATGTATTTCAGAGATGAGGTCATGCTATGTTGCCCAGGCTAGACTCCTAGGCTCAAGTTCTCTTCCTGCCTTAGCCTTTCAAGTAGGTGGGACTACAGGTGCACACAACCATGCCTGGGATGATATTAATTGTTAACCTAGAAAAATGAGAATAAAAATTAGCTTTGCTAATTCTTTTTTTTCCTCCTTCTTTTTTTTGAGAGGGAATCTTGCTCTGTCACCCAGGCTGGATTGCAGTGGTGTGATCTCAGCTCACTACAACCTCCGTTCTCCTGCCTCAGCCTCCCAGGTAGCTGGGATTACAGGCACACACCACTATGCCTGGTTAATTTTTGTATTTTTAGTAGAGACGAGGTTTCACCATGTTGGCCAGGCTGGTCTCGAACTCCGGACCTCAGGTGATCGGCCCACCTTGGCCTCCCAAAGTGCTTGGGATTACAAGTGTGAGCTACCACACTCAGCCAGCTTTACTAATTCTTAATAAACGGATAGTACTGCCTCACTCTCACAATCTACATGTGAAAAACAGTCATTTATGTCATAAATAGGTGACTTGAGAAAAGAGTGGGAATTCCTTAAAGAGGCAGGGCTAAAAGTAGTGCATGGGAAGTATTAAGTTAACATGTGCTTGCTTAAATGAATTTTCTAAATGTTATCTGGTTTTAATAAATTCTTTCTCACAAAACGGCAAGTGAATTATAAAAAGGTTTCCACAGTCTGGGCAACACAACAAGATCCTTTCTCTACAAAACTTTTTGTTTTGAAATTAGCCTGGCATGATGGTGCAGACATGTGGTCCCAGCTACTAGGGAGCTGAAGAAGGAGGATTGATTGAGCCCAAGAAGTTGAGGCAGCAGTGAGCCATGTTCATGCCACTACACTCCAGCATGGTTGACAGAACAAGACCCTGTGTGATGGTTAATACTGTCAACTTGATTGGATTGAAAGATGCAAAGTATTGTTCCTGGGTGTGTTTGGAAGCGTGTTGCCAAAGGAGATTAACATTTGAGTCAGTGGACTGAGAGGCAGACCTACCCTCAATCTGGGTGGACACCATCTAATCAGCTGCCAGCATAAAAGCAGGAATGCAAACAGCCAACTTGCTGAGTCTTCTGGCCTCCATCTTTCTCCCACGCTGGATACTTCCTGCCCTTGAACATCAGACCCCAAGTTCATCAGGTTTTGTACTCTTGAACCTACACCAGTGGTTTGCCAGGGACTCTCCAGCCTTTGGCCACAGACTAAAGGCTGCAGTCAGGTTCCCTACTTTTGAAGTTTTGAGACTCGGACTGGCTTCCTTGCTCCTCAGCTTGCAGACGGTCTAATGTGGAACTTTACCTTGTGATCTTGTGGGTCAATATTCCCTAATAACGCCCCTTCATAAATACATCTATCCTATTAGCCCTGTCCCTCTAGAGAACTCTAATGCACCCTATCTTAAAAAATGAAAAAGGTTCCCACAGCGAAACCAATGATTGAAGGTAACATTGTCAACATAAGCAAATAATAAGAAAATGGCCAATATGACAACTTTACTACTTACCAGTAGTAAAGATTTTATAAGAAAGTGACACTTGATTATTTTAAATGATTAAATAAACCATTTGAAACATTCAATGTAATTAACAATGAACTTCCACACAAAAAGTGTTCAAATATTTCTTGAATAAATATATATTTGTTGGAAGTTTTAATCTGAAAACAAGCTTAAAACAAAATTAGAATCTGGTAACAAATGGACCGTTTTACAGTAGGGACACTGAAAGGACTTCCTATCTAACAATAATGGCTACTATTTATTGAATACTTACAAGCCAGACACTGTCCTAGCATTTTATATATATCATCTTACTTAATATTCAACTTGTCCATACCCAGTAAGTAGCAGATTCAAAAAGGGTTTGTCAAGGTCCTGAACTTAAAAGCCCTTGCTACAGGGAATGTAAGATATCAGAAATGATTCTGACTCTGACTTCTAGATCTGCCAGATAACTCCTCAGAGCAACACTTCTCAAACTTTAACATACCATCTTCAGACCAGGTAAAATATGCCAAGGGTGATAAGAATGAAATGCTATTTTTCACTCCTCTTTGGGAAGATTACATATAGATGTGCCTTGCTAATACAAGGAGAATAATTCATATTGGAACTGCAATATACAATCTAGTTACTTAAAAGTTACAGAATAAGGATACTGTTGATATATATATATATGCATCAATATATACTACAGGGTTAAGTGAACAACCTATAAGAAACTTAAATGAAAACTAAACAGTAATTTATAATGAAAAAATAATTGAAACCAATGAAAAGCTCAACTCAACATACTGATGATATATGCCTTTCTAAAATGTAAAGTAATTCCAACTTATGCATGTTCACAGGTTCACATGTGAAGCTTTGCAAAGCTGCTATGCATTGCACAGTATCCAAACTTCTTAGTAGAAAACTTAAATTAGAATCCTTTAGAAATTGTAATATTATGCTAATGTAGGTTTATGTATGCCACATTTTGCATACTCTTAATGCTTTACTTGATTGGTTATCAGTAAGTTGCTAAAGGATATACATAAATGAAAGACTATGAGATTTCCTGCTATTTGCCAATGTGTTTTGGACCAGTGGCCTTGGGCCATCTTTTGAGAAGTGTTCTTCTGGACTATGAAATGCTCCAGGCTCACTTTGTATAATAACTAACTCTGTGGTGGCTGGGAGAAGCTTCTCCTTTATTATTTATTATTTAATCACAAAATATCAAGACTCCCAAGGCAAAAAAAAAAAGCCCCAATTTATAATTTGCCAAATTATTTTTATTTTCTATTCAATTCAAGCCTTTTTCAGTCTCTCTGGATTCAATCGCTTATTAAAACAACCTTTCCCAAGTAACTGTGGGAAAAAAAAAAATCATTGAAATCAGGTATCTTCCAACAAAATAAATATCAAATGACCCAAATGAGCTTCATCTGCTTTTAAGTCCCCCAAAATCCTGAAGCTTTCTTCTTCTTTCGCTCCAGAAATGATCAAGTGCAAAAACTGATCAGGTTTTCATAATCTAAGTTCTAAATGTTTACCTATAACCTACCTCATTCAGCCACCAAACATTCCCCTGTCTTTTACTTCTCATTTGCTCTAGTATGTGACTCCTTATAAGGCAATCTCCCATAAAATAAGATGACTTTTAGGAATGACAAGACATAGATTGCAACTCTAAGAAGTTGCTATCACTTATGTATTTCAAAGATTATATAACTATCCTTTATGATTTCATACTCTCAGCCTTATTGGTCCCGAGTCACTGAAAACTGCAGGATCTGTATTCTGGGAACAGAAAAATGTATGCACCTAGAGCCAAAAAGCAATGAAAAAGTCATGATGAGTGCAGAGGTTATTAGTTGTAATAATATTTGAAAACAAAAGACAAGCCATTTCTGTTTAATTTCTTCAGCAGCAACTTATGGGTCTGTAATATTCTTGCTCAGATTTAAATTATATGATATTTTCCTAATTAATAAAGGTTATTATAGCATGAACTCCCATTAAAGCAGTGGAATCATCAATTGCAGCAATATAATTTCTTTGTAGCAAAGCTACTGTGAACATTTGCATTACTGTCTGTGTAAAGGAAATTGGCTTTTCATTTGTAGAATGTTGTAAAAATGTTCTACTGTGCATACTTTGACTACTGTTTGTTAAACCTGGTATCTTGGCTATTTTCTGTGGAATTGTAAAATAAAAAAGGATCAACTCAGAAATTTGTACAACATAAAATCTTGATTAATAAGTGTATTTGTGCCATTCTAGAATATAATCCAAAGGAAATGTTCCACAAATTATACTGGTATTTTGCTCTTTTTCCCCCATATAACCTCTTCCCCATTTGTTTTATGAACATTGACTTTATGCCAACTCCAACATAACATTCTCTACTGTGATTTTTTAAAAAGCAGCAGCAGAAGAAAAAGAAATTCAGAAACAAGTATCCCCATGCAGTCTAGGAGTCCAAAATGACAGTTTAGGAGCCAGTTACTGGCTGTCCAAAAATTATAGCCACTGACTGGCTGAACTAGGGGCCACCAAATTGACCAAGAATGCTTCCAAATCCAAATCTATACTGTGTATGTAAGAATAAAGGAATGAACAGGCGCAACTCAAGTCAACAACTTCCATTTTAGGAACAAAAAAGCTTAGGCAAAAAGAGTTTACAGCATGGGCAACAAAGTGAAACCTCATTTCTTCAAAACAAAGAGAAAATATTAGCTAAGCATGGTCACGCACACCTGTGGTCCTAGCTACACCGGAGGCTGAAGCAGGAGGTTCACATGAGCCCTGGAAGTCAAGGCTGCAGTGAGCCATAATCACTCCACTGCACATCATTCCACTGCACCCTAGCCTGGGTGACCAAGCAAGACCTTATCTCAAAAAAAAAAAAAAGAAAGAGTTTAAGTTTAAGAAGTCCATGTCTCTCCTAGTATTAGGGAAATAGACTTTTCCTATAAAACTGTCGGCCTTTCATGTTTCAAACTTAATTTTTCCACCAAACTTCCACAAACCCTCATGAATAAGCAAATTTGTGGCCTGCCTTTTGCCGCCTTCTGTCCACACATACACTTCACCTACAGTGTGGGAGAATAAAATCCAATTAAAAAAAAGAGAGAGAATAATATTTTTTTTCCTTCTGTTTTAGAACAAAAACGCTAAAGGGTAGTAGATGGTTCTTCTGTATTCTATGCACTAATACCCTCAAGACACTAATGAATAATTGATGAGCTTATGATTAGACTGCTCTCCTCAGTTTTGAACAACATTCACGGACCAAATTTAATTCACATCTAATATTGAATTCTCTTTCTTTTGTCATGAATGAAATATGTGTCAAGGCTGATCTCTGTTCCTTAGAATTTCATCACTTGATTCTTTACCTGAAGTCATAATCTTGGTATGTGATCAACTCAGCTAAAGCACCAACTTGGGATGTCACTGACACAAATTCTCATAGCCCATCAAAAGAAGATATTACTGGAACTATGGCTTTGTAATAGAAGCTTACAATATAGGCACCTTAGAAATAAATGTACTGACACAAAAAGAAGAGAACCTATTTACACTTCATATGCAGAATACTTTCTGAAGGTCATTTGTAAAAGAAAAAATAAAATGTGGTTAATAAATTTTTTAAATGTTAGATTTCATTAGCTGAAATGGCATCACACTATTTGATAAACAAAGCCATCAAGTGTAGCAGAAATGCTGTAAAAGACAAATGCCAGCAGAAATGTTGTAACAGACAAATGCCAACTTCTCGGAGTTTATATAAACCAGAAGATTATATTTTACTTGGCTAACAGGAATCAGCTGCTAATGACGAAGTAAGATTCATAAAATACTCCCTTTGCTGTAGCCACGGTAATTCTAAAGTAACCCATACGCCCTGTGGATACAGTGAGGTTTAAATAATTAAAGAAGGTAGCTTTTTAAGGATATTAAATGAAAGATGTTCCATGCAGACAACAAAGCCAGGGGAGGAGATACTCAGTGGCACTAACAGAAAATTTGAGACTGAAAAGGAAGTTTGCTTTGAGTAACAACAGAGAAGAGACAGAAACAAATAAACACTGGGGCAGAACCCTGCAATATAAAATGTGCCTAAACTATGATGTCTTCATAGGAACAAAGATCAGAAATGGAGAAGTCCTCATAGTTCTGTGGGGGTAAGATCTGGGGATATCATTTTAAGCCCCTTAAAAATGGAAAAGGAAGGTTAAGCCACATTCTGTAGTCTTTCAAGCTCTAAAACTGTAGCAAAATCATGTATGTAGGAAACGATGTTCTTGTATACTGTTGTAAGTATAAACTAGTTCCGCTTTTTGGAGGTCAGTTTGGCACAGTCTATCAAAATTGTAAATATACATTTCCTATGGCCCAGTAATTGTGTTTCTAAAAATACATAAGGTTATTAATTACAGCATTGCTTCTAACTGCATAAAGCTGGGGGGACTAAATGTTCATCAATACAGTGAATGGAAAATATATTACAGTGCATCCACACAATATAGCCATCAATAAGAATGGAATAGATCTGTATGTTCTGACTTAAGCCCCAAAGCATGGGTAAATGACATGAGCAAGCAGATCTCAGTACAATAGGATCCTTTTATTTAAATATATGGAATATATGGGAAGATATACGTGTATCTAAATACATGTATGTATATGTACATGCCTGGCATCTAGAAGGTACCTAAATATTTATTAAGTATTAAGTAAGCATACACAAAGAAAAAAGAACTGCAAGTACACACATCATACTATTTACAGCAGTAACCTCCAGAGGGGGAAGTGGGAATGTGGGAAGACAGGGAATGATTGGGAAGTTTTATGATTAAACTTAATGTATTTCTGAAGTGTTTCCTTCTTTTAGAACAAGAATGGATTTCTGTTTTACATAAATGACATTTTGAAAAATTTAAAGTGGTAATTATTAAAGGAGGATCAAAAGGATGCATTTTTTAAAATGCATTTTCTTTTTTTTTTTTTTTTTTTTGAGACGGAGTTTCGCTCCTGTTACCCAGGCTGGAGTGCAATGGCGCAATCTCAGCTCACCGCAACCTCCGCCCCCTGGGTTCAGGCAATTCTCCTGCCTCAGCCTCCTGAGTAGCTGGGATTACAGGCACGCGCCACCACGCCCAGCTAATTTTTTGTATTTTTAGTAGAGACGGGGTTTCACCATGTTGACCAGGATGGTCTCGATCTCTTGACCTTGTGATCCACCCGCCTCGGCCTCCCAAAGTGCTGGGATTACAGGCTTGAGCCACCGAGCCCGGCAAAAATGCATTTTCTTAAAAATACAGATGACCTCCTACTTGTGCCAAGAAACAATGCAATGAGACATGAGCAAACACTGATGCAGATAGAATTCTAGTTAACAAGAGACTCTTGAGAATTAGCTAAATATGTGTCCAAATGCAAATCCTGGAGGGCAGTGACTAGGTCTTTATTCCTGGTGTCCCACAAGGATGAAATAAACAAGTTTGTGACACTACACACAGAAGTGAGACTCCATGTGAGTCTCAAGAGTTGATTATAAAATGTATGTGTCCATCTTAAAAATATCTCTCAACTATTTATCATCAAATATTTTCATTACAAAGTTCACCATTCCCCTCGTATTCAGTGGGTATTTGGTTTCCTCATTTCTACTTTACTCTCTTATCACACTTTTTATGTTTCTCATTTTTTTCTAAATGTATTTAAACTTACAAAACCACTTAATTATCATACCACACCTTTCTCTCAAAGTCTCTAGCGATTACATTAGTTTTTGTTTTTCAACTGTTAAGTTTATAGATACTTTGAGTGGAATGTAAACAAACCTTAACAATGGTATTATCCTGAAAATCAACACCTTAAAATCTCTGACATATCATTATTCAATTTTTCCATTCACAAAAATATAAAACTCATGGTCAGGTGTTTCTAGACAGTGCACACATATGCATTTTCAGAACACAGGAAGGCTAGGGCTCTGTTCTTTCTATACTTCTATGTTAGTTAGTTTAGTTATAATGAGTAGGAATATATGAAAAGCAAGTGTTTAAGAATGGAAGTTCATGAAGTAAATGATTCACATAGCTGACTTTCAAGAATGTCTGCCTTTCAACTAATATTCAAGCCAACAATTGGTAAAGGCCTAGTCCAAGCCAAGCCCAGCCTAGCCACAGTGGAATAAAGAGCAGGTGATACCCCAGATACCAACTAACAAAGTTTATTATCCTGCTCTTGTACTGTAACTTAATAATCATAAGGCAAAAGATAACTATGATTCCTTCTTCAAACACTCCCTCCATGATCAACAAAAGATGACATTCCAAAAACAAATTCTATATAAGCCTTAGAATTCATAAGTCTTTTCCTTAGAAGCAATGTTGCAACATCTGGTGGCCAGCCCACGAATGCCTATTTATTACCAAGGTGACTTAAGGAATGGAATACTGTGGAAATTAACCATGATGAGTAACAATGTGGGGAAATGCAGTCTCAATTTAGAAAGAGAAAAACCTTACTAGCCTCCCTGCAATAAAAGGACAAACTCTTTTCCACTCTCCACACTCTCCTCACCTCCAAATCCCTTCAAGTCTGAGATGAAGGGACCTGGGGGCAGTCACTGTATCAGACTACTCTTACCTTCTTTCCTTTCAACTGCCTCATCTGCTGATTTTCGGCAAGGTTTGTTCTCTCGGGCTCATGATGACTTTTCATCAACTCTCCTGTCCCTTTGGAGCTGCAATGGCCACAATGGTGGCCACTTGCCACACGTGGGTACTAAGCACTGAAATACGGCAAGTCCAAACTGAGATGAGCTGTAAGTGTAAAATACAAATTGTATTTCAGACTTACTTAAAAAATTTTTTTATTGAGTAGTTGACAAAATGGTAATATATTAGGCTTCATGAAATATATTAAATGAATTTCAACTGGTCCTTTCTACTTTTTTCTTCAGAATAACTATTAGAAGCTTTTAAATTACATACAAGGTTTGCATTTGTACCTCACGTTATAGTGCTGTTGAACAGCACTGCTTTAGAGACTGTCTTAGGAAAGGCAGTAAAGGGTATCCAAAGTCACACTGCCAGAACTAAAATCTCAGGCCAGGCGTGGTGGGTGACTCACACTTGTAATCTCAGAACTTTGGGAGGCCAAGGCAGGTGGATCACCTGAGGTCAGGAGTTTGAGACCAGTTTGGCCAACATGGTGAAACCCCATCTCTACTAAAAATATAAAATTAGCTAGACATGGTGGTGAGTCCCTTGTAATCTCAGCTACTCGGGAGGCTGAGGCATGGAAATTGCTTGAACCTGGAAGTGGAGGCTGCAGTGAGCCAACATTGTGCAGGACTCCAGCCTGGCAACAGAGTAAGACTCTATCTTAAAAAACAAAACAAAACAAAAAACTTGGCACCACCACTTACTACTCTGCAACCTTTAATACATTATTTAACCTCTTTCTAGACTCACTTTTCTCTTCTATAAAATGTGGATAATGATAAAATGCTACCTCAGAGGGCTGTTGGTAGAATTAAATGAGGCAAAGTAAAGCAATTAATATGGTACCTGGAATACAATAATCACTCAAGAATTTCCACTATTGTCACTATTACAACAACTAAGATTATTGTTCACTACTAGTATATGATGAAGAAAAAGACAAAGGTACAAATAGCTAGAAAATAAGATGCAGAGAGGGCCCAAATACTGGCAGCTCAGAGAGAACACTCCATTTAAATCCTAGGAAACTCATTAAAGAACAGGTCCATTAAACATATACATGAAGAATATATAGCTGACATCAGATCCAGAAAACACAGCTCATATAGACACATGCATTACTCAATGACAGCATTCTGTGTATTTCCTGCACATTTTGTTTCTATATGTCAGAGAGAGCAAGGGAATAAACGATTAAGGGGTACTGACATTCCTGTAGCAATGTAAAGAACCTCGATTCTGGGAGATGTGGGCCGTACCTTTCCTCTCAGCAAAACAGCTGTCCTCTTTGGCTTTTGGTAACCTCATTTGTAAATTAGAAAACAGGGCTAAAAGTTCTCTGAAGTCCCTTCCAGCTATGAATATTCTTTTCCTCTCCTTCCAAACAGCTATGTCAAGTCTCACCGCAACCCTTACCACCATAAAAACATCCAACTTAAGCAGATTTGCCGGTGAGGAGCCCTCCTGTTTGTTCACCTTGTTCGCCGGTCAGTGAGAGGCAGGGATATGGAGCTGCTGGCTCTTCTGAGTTGTCAAGTCTGTCCTCTCACACCTCCAGGTCTTTTACGATTGGAACTTTTTGTTTGCTCCTTGTCTGGCTAATTCTGCCTCTTTCAAGCCTCAGAACAGGCTTCAAGGCCTTCAGCGGATGCTGCCAATCTAGGTCAGCTCTTCAGTCAGATTGTTTCCACCTGCGCTGCCCCATCATACCTTGCTATGATTTTGTTACTGACCTGTCTTGTTGGTAAGTAAGCTCCCAAAGGACAATAACCGGAACACAGAGACTGTAGGCACTCAACTAATGCTGAATAACATCTTACTCATCTTTGCATCCCCAATACCTTACAGTGACTGGCATATTTAAGTCCTCAAAATTAACAAAAGAGGCCATACAGCTATTAACAGACCACTTTTCCAAATTCCAGACCCCTATATACCACTGCCTACTTTTACATTTGCACTTACTTTTCACAAAGGTACCTCAAAACTCAATTCACACTCTCTATGCCCCTCTCCAGTAAAAGCCCATCCTTATGCAATGTTCCCTAGTTCAGTGAATCCAGTTGTGGAAGCCAGAAAGACACTGCCTTCCATCTCACCCCCCAACCGAACCCATCAGCAAGTCTTTTGTTTTTACCTCCTAAGACAGCTCTCAAATCGAGTTACTTCTTTGCAACTTTCATGCTACCATTCTAGTTCACTCTACCTTCACCTCTCACTCGGACCTTCACGTAGCTCCTAAGTGATCAACCGCCTTCCACTCAGACCTCCTTTAAACTGTCCTCCACGCAGCAGAATTTCTTAAATTACAAAACTGACTATGAACTGTTTCCCTTAGCCTCTCCCTTCAGCACTCCTGTCCCTATTTAAAACCCTTCAGTGGTATCCCGACGCTCTTAAATGAAGCACAGAAAAAAACACTTAACTGTGCCTGTAAGGCCTGTGGAATCTGGGCCCTGCCTAACTCTAATCATTCCCCTGATGTTCCCCAGCACTGACATGCTCCTTTATGCTACAGGGCCTTGGCCAAAGTTGATCCTGTGTTGGAACCATCCTTCCTCTTTTCATCTTCCATCAAGTGCAACTCAGGTGCCATTTCCTCAGGCAGCCTTTCTTGACCCCAGTCTAGCCAGCACTCTTGTCCTCTGCATTTATAAGGCTGTTCTTTTCCTTCACAAATTCTCTTTTTTATTTGTACATTTCCACCCTTACATGCCACTTCTCCAAATAAATCTTTTGAAAATATAAATCAGGTCAGTCACTCCATTGCTTAAAACACTTCAATGCCTTCCTATCTCATGCTGAATAAAAAATCATATTCCACCAAGATCTACAGCTCTGCAACCCAAACACCTCCCTGAACTCATTTCCAACTCCTCTCCCACATTCTGCTCCAGCCACACTGGCCTTCCTGTTCCTTAAACACAGTCAAAGCTTATTACTCATTACCTTCCCTCTACCAGAATGTTTTGTTCCCAAGGCTTCACACTTCTGGCCACTCACCATTCAGGTCTTGGCTCCCTGACCACCCTACATACCCTACTACAGGCGTCCCCAAACTCTTTACACAGGGGGCCAGTTCACTGTCCCTCAGACCGTTGGAGGGCCGCCATATACTGTGCTCCTCTCACTGACCACCAATGAAAGAGGTGCCCCTTCCTGAAGTGCGGCAGGGGCCGGATAAATGGCCTCAGAGGGCCGCATGCGGCCCACGGGCCGTAGTTTGGGGACGCCTGCCCTACTACATCCTTCACTCCCATACTGTTTCTAACATTCTACTCCAATTGAATTTCTTCACTGCTCTCAGCGCTAGAAGATAACCTCCATGAGAGCAAGGGTTCAGCCCTACTCACCTCAGTACCGAGAAAAGTACCTGGCACATAGAGTAGGTACTCAATACCTGTGTGAATGCCTAGTTACTGCTGTCCTTTTTCAAATAACTGAACTCCACTGACAGTGAAGAGTTACAGATATGAGGATGAGATAATATTGACCATGCCAGGCAGAAATGTAAGATGGCGGAGAGAGAGCCAAGATAGCTGATCACTAGCAGCTCGGATTGTAGCTCCCAGTGAAAGCACAAAGAACAAGAGGACACCATACCTTCACATGAATTCTTGTTGCTCACACACCAGGAGATTCCCAGCGGAGGAGCCCCACGGGTCGCCAGCGCGACTCGTGTGACCAGCGAGGTGGTTTTGCCGGCGCCTCGGAGCGTCGGTTCTTGGTGCAGAGTCAGAAAAGCACCATCAATCTTAACGCCGCTGATTTAGTCCGTGCAGTGGGTTGCTCAGATTTCGGCGCTGAGAATCAATAAGTTGGACGTCCACTCAGAAACCCAACTACAAAGACGGTAATTATAAAGACCACAGATGGATAAATCTACAACGAAGGAAAGAAAACAGCCAAAAAAAGGCTGAGAATACCCAAGATCAGAACGCCTCCCCCTCAGCACGGGATCACAGTTCCTCATCAGCAACAGAACAAGGCTTGATGGAGAACGAGTGTGTTCCAATTACAGAAGCAGGCTTCAAAATGTGGATAATAAGAAACTTCTGTGAATTAAAAGAACTTGTTCTAACCCAATCTAAAGAAACTAAGCACTTTGAAAAAAGGTTTGACGAAATGTTAACAAGAATACACAATTTAGAGAGGAATATAAGTGAATTGATGGAGCTGAAAAACACAATACGAGAACTACGTGAAGTATGCACAAGTTTTAACAGCCGAATTGATCAAGCAGAAGAAAGGATATCAGAGGTCGAAGACCAACTCAATGAAATAAAACAAGAAGACAAGATTAGAGAAAAAAGGATAAAAAGGAATGAGCAAAGTCTCCAAGAAATATGGGACTATGTGAAAAGACCTAATCTACGCTTGATAGGTGTACCTGAATGTGACGAAGAGAATGAATCCAAGCTGGAAAATATGCTTCAGGATATTATTCAGGAAAATTTTCCCAACCTAGTAAGGCAGGATAATATTCAACTCCAGGTAATACAGAGAACACCACAAAGATATTCTTCAAGAAGAGCAACTCCAAGGCACATAATCGTCAGATTCACCAGGGTTGAAATGAAGGAGAAAATACTAAGGGCAGCCAGAGAGAAAGGTCAGGTTACCCACAAAGGGAAGCCTATCAGACTTACAGCAGATCTCTCAGCAGAAACCCTCCAAGCCAGAAGAGAGTGGGGACCAATATTCAACATCCTTAAAGAAAAGAACTTTCAACCAAGAATTTCACATCCAGCCAAACTAAGCTTCATAAGTGAAGGAAAAATAAAGTTTTTTGTGAACAAGCAAGCACTCAGAGATTTCATCACCACCAGGCCTGCTTTACAAGAGCTTCTGAAAGAACCACTACACATAGAAAGGAACAACCAGTATCAGCCTTTCTAAAAAATACCAAAAAGAGCATCAATATAATGAAGAATTTACGTCAACTAATGGGCAAAATAGCCAGCTAATATTAAATGGCAGTATTAAACTCACATATATCATTATTAATTCTAAATTTAAATTGACTAAATCCCCCAATCCAAAGACAGACAGGCAATTTGGATAAAAAACTAAAACCCATCAGTATGCTGCATCCAGACCCATTTCATATTCAAGGATACACAAAGACTCAAAACAAGGGATGGAGAAAGATTTACCAACCAACCAGAGAGCTAAAATAAATAAATAAAAAGCAGAAGTTACAATTTTTGCCTCTGATAAAATAGTCGTTAAAGCAACAAAGATCAAAAGAAGCAAAGAAGGACGTTATATAATGATAAAAGGATCAATGCAACAACAAGAAGAGCTAAAGATCCTAAATATACACGCACCCAATACAGGAATACCCAGACATACAAGACTAATAAAGAGACTTAGACTCCCACACGATAATAGTGGGAGACTTCAACATTAATATTAGACAGATCAATGAGACAGAAAATTAACAACGATATCCAGGACTTTAACTCAGATCTGGAACAAGTAAACATAATTAACATTTATAGAACTCTCCACTTTAAATACACAAAATATACACTCTTATCAGTACCACATCATATCAACTTAGAAGTTTAAACGAAATGTTGGTTGGCTCCTTGTTTGTTATTTCTTCCCTCATTTTCTTTTATGTCTCCATTATTAAGGACAATTATAGGCATACCCATATTTAGACTGCATTCTAGCCCGGGCAATAAAGCAATACCCCCATCCTCTCTCCCTCTTCCTCTTTCTCTTTCTTCCTCTTCTTTATTCTTTTTCTTATTATAAAAAAAAAAAAAAGAAAAGAAAAAGAAATGTAAGATGGCTCCCAAGATCCCAGCTCCCTGGTACATATACCACCTATATAATCCCCTCCCCTTGAGAGTGAGTGGACTTGGAAATATGGGATAGTTACTCCATTTACTTTATATAAGACTCTTGTAGCTAACTGGAGGGAGATTCTCCAAATAGCCTTTAAGAAGCAAGCTGCCATGTTGTGAGAGGCCCATTGACTAGGACTTGGGGGTGGCCTCTAGGAGCTGAAAGCAACCTCCAGCTGACAGCCAGCAAGAAAATGAGGATCTCAGTGGTATAATCAGAACCAAATTCTGCTACCAACCACTGAGCTTAATAGAGAACCCTGAGCCTCAGATGAGATCACAGCCCTGCTGACACTTTGATTTCAGCCTAGTGAGATCCTGAGCAGAGAAGCCAGTTGTGTCATGCTTAGACTTTTACTTAAATAATGGCCATCAATGCTATCAGACTCAATGCCCACTTTTTATAACAAATATTTTATTATACCGACCTATTATTCTGAAATAAGATTCAGAGATATATAACCTACTAAACGCTTTTTTAAAAAATGCACTAGTAAGCCAGGCATATGTCTAATAGTCCCAGCTATTCGGAATGCTGAGGTGGGAGGACTGCTTGAACCCAAGAGTTTGAGACTCACCTGGGCAACATAGTGAGACTCCCATCTTTAAAAAAATAAAAACTTGCTTCTCGGCCTTTTGGCTAAGATCAAGTATAGTAAAAAAATAAAAATAAATATAAAAATACACTAAGTACGCAACAGAATGGTACACAAAATCTTAACCCCACCCCCCCAAAAAAAATCACTAACTATAAGGCAGAAATAAAAGAAAATAATTTATAATGAAATAATGTTTTCTCATAAAATTACATGAGAAGACAAAGATGCTCCCATAAATTTTCATAATGCCCTATGAGGGGAGATTCCATGTCTAATAAGAACTGGTTTCAAGGGGTAGTGTACCTAGAATATATGGACTTCAATTAAGGAGAATGTTTAATCTTAAAATGTCTAGTATTTGCTAAGTTTGTTTTTTTATATCATGTTGTAAGGCAATTTTGTTAGTTACATTAGTATTATATTTTTATTCTAAACTTTTTCCAAAACGGACTTGGGTTTGAAAGCTTCGTAATCTCCCTTTTGTCCTTCTCCTCCTCAATTAAGTACTCACTGAGTACATGACACTATTCCTTGAAATTAATTCTCCCAATTAAGCAGACCTTTAAAACTTCTAATTCATTTCCCAACTCACATTTTTCAGATGTGAAGAGAAAATCATCATCATCTAGTGGCTCATTATACATGCTATAAAATATTTCACCCCAGCTGTGAAGTTGACCATAGTAAATATATTTTGTTGCCTTAGTCAAGATTTATGATAATATAATAATGTAATTTTAAAGGCCACATGCCAAAGTACTTCCTAAATTAATAAAAAATACTTAGCACTTAACCTATAACACACTTTAAAATCATCATACAATCTTGCAGGTAGCTATTTGCCCATGTGCCCAGGGCTAGTAACAATTGATGGAGAGCCTGTCACCAAGCCTATTTACTTGATTTATTTTACAGTAGCCTTCTAAGGCCACATACATAATGGGTACTCACTTTGTGATGGGAAAATAAATTATTTGGTCTGGACAACCTGACAGTGTTACTATTAAGTTATTAATTCACTAAGGGGGAGTAATTCCCTGAATAGCCCTTTGCCAGCCCAAATAAGAACACTATTAGTAAATGTTCATAGATTCCTAGAACCTAGACCTGGAAAAAACTTAAGCATCATATCTAGGACTTTTTACAGATGAGAAAACTGAGGGACTTGTTCAAAGTAACAGCCATTCAAAGGCAGAACCTGGGATAAGATAAGGAGAGATACCGCATCTCAACTTCCTCATTTAGAAAATGGGCATAACCAGCTGCCCACACAGGGTAACTATGAAGATAAAACACAAGGCTGGCCGTGGTAGCGCATGCCTGTAATCCTAGCACTTTGGGAGGCCAAGGCAGGCAGATCACAAGGTCAGGAGTTCGAGACCACCCTGGCCAATATGGTGAAACCCAATCTCTACTAAAAATTAAAAAATTAGCTAGGCATGGTGGCAGGCACCTGTAATCTCAGCCGCTTGGGAGGCTGAGGAAGGAGAATCGCTTGAACCAGGGAGGTGGAGGCTGCAGTGAGCTGAGATTACACCAATGCACTCCACCCTGGGTGACAAGAGCAAGAATCTGTCTCAATCAACCAATCAATCAATCAATCACATGAAGGACATAGTACAGTGCTTTACATGTTCATTTCATACTATCATTTTCCTCCTCACAGTTTCCTCCACAATCCCCCCAATCATAGGTCGGTCATTTTATTTTTTGTTTTGGTGAAAATATAACTTAGGACAGGTGTCCCCAAACTGCGGCCCCCTGAGGCCATTTATCCAGGCCCCCGCCGCACTTCAGGAAGGGGCACCTCTTTCATTGGTGGTCAGTGAGAGGAGCACAGTATGTGGTGGCCCTCCAGCGATCTGAGGGACAGTGAACTGGCCCCCTGTGTAAAAAGTTTGGGGACGCCTGACTTAGGATGATGCACTTTGGTGATGATTTTCTGACATGTATATTGCATTGACAACAAATTATACTCCATTCAGGAACAGGAGTCACCTGAAGGCTACAGAGGAAGCACCTGACCCCAACTCTCTTAAGTCTACACTCCCCAGAAGTTTTAAAGACTTTCAATTTGTCGGACTGAGCCCAAGCCAACTTCCAAAGGGTTGAGAGTATGCAGTTTAGAGCCAACTGCTCAACCCTGTGCCCCACACATACTTTAAAAAAAATTTTTTAATCTTTGTGGGTACATATAGGTATATACATTTATGGGGTACATGAGATGTTTTGATACAGGCATGCAATGCATAATATTCACATCATGGAAAACGGGGTATTCATCACCTCAAGCATTTCTCCTTTGTCTTACAAACAATCCAATTATACTGTTTTTAGTTATTTTTAGATGTACAACTAAATTATTATTGGCTACAGTCATCCTGTTGTGTTTTCAAATACTAATTTGTATTCTATTTTTTGTTTGTTTGTTTGTACTCATTAACCATCTCCCACTAGATTACAAGATTTTGTGGGCAGGAACCACAAGTTATTCTTTTTTTTTTTTTTTTTTTTTTTGGAGACGGAGTTTCGCTCTTGTTACCCAGGCTGGAGTGCAATGGCACGATCTCGGCTCACCGCAACCTCCGCCTCCTGGGTTCAGGCAATTCTCCTGCCTCAGCCTCCTGAGTAGCTGGGATTATAGGCACGCACCACCATGCCCAGCTAATTTTTTGTATTTTTAGTAGAGACGGGGTTTCACCACGTTGACCAGGTTGGTCTCGATCTCTCGACCTCGTGATCCACCCGCCTCGGCCTCCCAAAGTGCTGGGATTACAGGCTTGAGCCACCGCACCCGGCCGCACAAGTTATTCTTATCTGGACCCAGAGCACATAATATTACCTAGCAATAGGTCAACATGTTTGCATGGATGAAACAGAAGCTGCCTGGGAATCTCCTTCCTAGTTCTACCTGAATTAGGTCAATTCTTATCATCAAGGAGCCAAACCATACTCGAATTCAACTTATATGAATTTAACTATTTATATGGAAGAAGTTAGAAACAGTGGGAGCTACTCAACACTCCACTCAGTGACTACATGCTCCTTGCTGTAATCAAGCCTAAAACTAAAGGTATAAGTGATTTTAGAAGTTTCTCTATTACTGGTAAACAAGTGAGGAATTAATTGAAGGCACTAAAGCAGCACTGACCACAAAGAGCTACAGAGGTAGCAGAACATAGACATCCCGCCTAGAGAGAATTAACTTTACTTAAAAAACTCAGCTGGTGATTTCTCCACATCAAAAGAATTTAATTATCACTGAAATAAATGGTACACAATTACTTCAGTAAGGTATACATATTTTAATGTTTAGGTAATTAAACCTTTAATCTAGGAGTAACAGAACAGTAAAGAAAGCGAAGAAATCAATGAAAGCAATGCAAATGCATACAGGGCTATTACTACTTTAAAGCAGCAAATGAATTATCTGAGAGAACTTCACCAAGCCACCAACTACACCATGGCAAAGATGGCTTCACAGTGGTGCTTGTAACGCAGGCTGGAAAATAAAGGTGGCACTCATGAAGTGAGGCGCTGATAAGCCAGATTTGGGGTGTCATATAAAACTAGTAAAATAAAATTCTCATAATCCAAATTAGCTCATTTTCAGACAAGCTTGTATTAAGAAATCCATGATGTGGAACTCTGTAGGCATTAAGGTACTGATATGGAACAGCCTCCAAGATACAATGAGAGAAAAGCAAGATGTAGTAAAATACATACGTGCTTAAGAATAAACGTTAGAATATGCCATTTATCCGTGGCGTATTTCTGAATAGATATGCAAGAAACTTTATTATTTTCAATCTCCCCCAGTACAATCGAAGCTCCATTAAGGTGGATCTTGGCCTATTTTGTGCACCCCTGCATCCCCAAACACTAGAATAGCACCAGAGTTGGCAGTGAACCAATGTTTAGCTGTTTCAAAGAGGAGGAACTGGACCTTTGTGAATTCAGGGCAGGAAAGGGACTTAATCTCCACTGTAAACACTTCCATATTTTAAAATTTTGTGCCATGTTTATAAATCACCTCCTTAAAAAGTCATTTTTTAAATAAATAAATTGTTAGATGAGATGTTACAAAGATTTATTAGGTTGACGTTCATCTCCAGGACTTTATCAAGATCCTAACCAAAAACTGCAGCATGAGTATTAGCAGGCTTGATAGGAGTGATGCACATGCTGTTAATAAAAAGGATCAATAATAACTAGAAAATTTTAACTGGTTTAACCACCTTAGAAAACAGTTTGCTACTATTTACGAAAATTGAAGCTCTGCCTATCATATGACTAAGCAATTGTAGAACTGCTCCATATATCCTAGAGTAAGGTGTGTTTGTGAGGCATGTGCAAAAAGCTCATAACTTTTTTTTTTTTTTTGAGATGGAGTTTCGCTCTTGTTACCCAGGCTGGAGTGCAATGGCGTGATCTCGGCTCACCGCAACCTCCGCCTCCCGGGTTCAGGCAATTTTCCTGCCTCAACCTCTTGAGTAGCTGGGATTACAGGCACGCGCCACCATGCCCAGCTAATTTTTTGTATTTTTAGTAGAGCGGGGGGTTTCACCATGTTGACCAGGATGGTCTCCATCTCTTGACCTCGTGATCCACCCGCCTCAGCCTCCCAAAGTGCTGGGATTACAGGCTTGAGCCACCGCGCCCGGCATAACTTTTTTATTAATAAACCGATTATCTACCTGGGAGTGGCTAGGAGCAAGGTAGAAGGGGTAGAAGAAATGGGAGTGACACTTCTCAGAATAACTTTGATTTTTGGAACCATGTTAACATTTCACATACTTAAAAAAGGACAATAAATAAAATTAAAAATGGAGAGAGGGGAGCCTAACATGAAACACAAAAAAGAATCAAATGAACCAAACTATGTTTCAAATGAATAACATACCCACACAAAAGAAAGTGGGGGAGGAGGGAAGTACTAACTCCTATAACTCTGAATACAGGCCCCGACGCTAACGTTATTTAAAATGCTAAACTCTAGTTAGTGGGTTTCTTTTTCACAAAGGTATGGACTAACAGTATTGAACCTACTTTCTGGGTACATTAGGAGTATGTAAATAAGTAAATATGCTGTCAACAAAGGGAGTCAAGTTCTCACTGTTGGACAAAGGTGTTACAAATATGAAAAGGTGAATGGATAGAATAAACTCTGTAGTGTAGGGTTGAAACTGGAGGTGTCGGTATGAATTCACGGTTTTTAACATAGATACAACAAAATATAGAAATGTATGGAATACACACATTGAAACTGGAGGTGTCAGTATGAGCTCATGGTTTTTAATGCAGATATATGAAAATATAGAAATGTGTGGAATATACACACACATACGCATGTGCAACCCATAACATCTATTTGCTAAGATGGCCTAGAAGCAATGATACCCCAGCAGCTGTGAGCATACCTAGCACTGAGACCTTGTTTCTAAATATAATTTTCCACCAAGCATTCCTTGGAGAAATAGCTAATTCCAGGGCAGGGGTGGGGAAAATATGAGATAAACATGGACTATCTTGTTGTGCCAGAAAGTAAGAAAGTGATCAAAGAATCAAGGGGACATGACAGAAAGACACAGAGCGAGCTTGAAAGGGTTCCCATTGGTCAAATATGAGACAATGTGAGTTTAAAAAAAAAAAAGATAGTAAAAAAGTAAACCCACTAAATAACATGAAATCCACAAGATCAGGCCAGGTGCAGTGGCCCATACCTGTAATCCCAGCACTTTGGGAGGTCGAGGTGGGCAGATCACGAGGTCAGGAGCTCGAGATCAGCCTGGCCAATATGGTGAAACACCGTCTCTACTGAAAATACAAAAAGTAGCCAGGCGTGGTGGCGTGTGCCTGTAATCCAAGCTCCTCAGGAGTTTGCAGTGAGCCAAGATCGAGCCACTGCACTGTAGCCTGGGCAACAGAGCAATACTCTGTCTAAAAAAAAAAAAAAAGGAACCCATGAGATCATTGAGATATTAACTAACTAGTTAATTAATGGGAGCAAGCCAAATAACAAATGTAAAAGGAGTGATAGAATTAGAAAATCTTCATTTGGCAGCAAACATGACAATAAAGGATTCAGGAAATAGTCATCAATGGAGCCTAAAACCAGTGGGCGAAAGTTTTAGGAGTAACAAGATATTTACATACTCTCAAAGTATCTCCCAAAAGATACTACATACAAAGGAAAGGCAGAAACTTGACACTGGAGAAACCAGGCAGAATCCATCTTAACTAAGTGATCAAAATTAACGTCACCAATAATAGAACAAATCAACATTAGCCTCTTGAAATGAAGCACCGAAAAAAATACATCAAATCTATGATATTACCACCAAAAATGCATAGTGTGGATCTAATCATAACCAGATAAACCTCAAGTGAGAGACATACTATTAAAATAATAAATAAAAACAATACTGACCTAAACCCTTATAAAATGTGTTATAAAGACAAAGATTGAGGCACTATTCTAGATTAAAGGAGACCAGGCTGGGCGTGGTGGTTCACGCCGGTAATCCCAGCACTTTGGGAGGCGGGTGGATCACCTGAGGTCAAGAGTTCGAGACCAGCCTGACCACATGGTGAAAACCCTGTCTCTACTAAAAATACAAAATCAGCTAGCCATGGTGGCACATGCCTGTAATCCCAGCTATTTGGGAGGCTGAGGCAGGAGAATCACTTGAACCTGGAGACAGGTTGCAATGAGCCAATATGATGTCACTGCACTCTCCTGAGTGACAAGAGTGAAACTGTGTCTCAAAAAAAAAAAAAAAAAGGAGACCAAAAGAAAAGGAAAAACTGAATGCACCACATGGCTAGTTGTTTCATTTTGTTCTTGTGTGTTGGATATTTAGTTTTTGTTGCTGTAAAGGGTATTCATGGATAACTCAATTGGGATAATTGATGAAATATGAATAAAACCTGTAGGTTAGCTACAATGGTAGTATTAATGATTATAAGACAGTTAATAAGAGAATATCCTTGTTTTCAGGAAATGCTCACTGAAGGACTGGGTATATATCTGCAACTTTCTCTTGAACAGTTCAGTGGGGGAAAAGGAGAGAGAAGGATAAAACAAATGTCATAAAATGTTAACATTTGGGAGATGTGGTAAAGGTTATAAAAGAATTCTTTGTACTATTCCTGCAATTTTTCTGCATACCTAAAGTTAGACTAAAATACAAAGCTAGAAGAGACAAGCAGGTAATTTATACTTGTTAGGGATAAGAATAGTGAAGTTAAAATCTGACATAAAGTGCCAAAATATAAACCTAACTGCACTATGTTCTGAAAAGGTTGTCTGACTAAAACAATTATGTCCTATATACACCTTCTAAAGAATGAGATTTGAAATAAAATGGATCTACTTAGGAGCTTACTCAAGGAGAAAAGTTAGTAAAGTACCCAAAGGACTGGATTATAAATTAGCAGATTCATCTAAGCCATGTAACCCAATGTCACTGTACCATCTGGAAATCGAAACGTGCCTTCGTCTGAGCAAGCATTTTTCTTCTAAAAGTGTGGAAAGTGAATTACCTTACTTAGAAATGTTTGGTTCTATTTTAGATTAATTTAAAACCATTAAGTATGAATACAATTGTATAAGAATAAATGTATAGAATAGGATGAAAATGAAAACATTCTGGCCGCATTAGTACGAAAGCTAATGGGATGGATATAAAACTTCAAGAAATCCACAGCAAATTTATAATTTATGAAAACTTTCCTTAAAATTTAAAAACCACTACCTTTTTTTCAGGGCATTTCCAGAAAATACTGTGAATATACAAGTCACAAAAATATAGCATGTGCTAAAACAAAGACAATCAACTTCAACTGAAGAAATGGCTCCATGGGAAAAAGGATTTATGGTTGTTTTAAAATATGCCCACAAATTATTATTATTATTATTTTTTTTTTTTTTTTTTTTGAGACGGAGTTTCGCTCTTGTTACCCAGGCTGGAGTGCAATGGCGCGATCTCGGCTCACCGCAACCTCCGCCTCCTGGGTTCAGGCAATTCTCCTGCCTCAGCCTCCTGAGTAGCTGGGATTACAGGCACGCACTACCATGACCAGCTAATTTTTTGTATTTTTAGTAGAGACGGGGTTTCACCATGTTGACCAGGATGGTCTCGATCTCTTGACCTTGTGATCCACCCGCCTCGGCCTCCCAAAGTGCTGGGATTACAGGCTTGAGCCACCGCGCCCGGCCACCCACAAATTATTTGACTTTCCCCTCAAAAAAGGTGGAACCTAACTGCCTTCCTCCTTGAGTATGGGCTGGACTTAGTGCCTCCTTATAACAAATAGAATACAGAAGAAAGAACAGTGTATATATTCAAAACAGGACGTAAGAGGCACATGGTTTCCTCCTTGCCCTCTCTTGCACCACCTGCTCTGATAAGCTAGCTGACATGTTGTAAGGACACTCATGGAACCCTATGAAAGTTCTGAGGTCCCCAGCCAATAGCCAGCAAGGAACTGAAGCCTCCTTGTGAGTGCACATCAACAGCCATGTGAGTGCACCATCTCAGAAGCAGATCCTCCAGCTCCAGCCCCAGCCCCAGCCCCAGCCCCAGCCCCAGCCCCAGCCCCAGCCCCAGCCCCAGCAGCCACAGCCACGGTCAAGCCTTCAGATGACTGCTGTAGCACTGGTCAAAAGCTTGATTGCATCTCGTTAGTGACTCAGCCAGAACCACCTAGTTAAACTGGTCCTGAATTCCTGACCCACAGAAATCATGAGATTAGAAAATGTTGTCTTAAGCAGCTAAATTTTGGGATGATTTGTTACATAGCAATAGATAACAGATAATTTGATTTAACAGTTATTCCATTTGCAGAATTATAAATTTATAGAAATATTTATTGTAAAATTAACTGAAATTAATTACCATTTACAAAGATAATTACAGTCTATATTTCCAGGAATGTGTAAAATAGGGCCAAAGAGGGACTCAGTCAAAATGCAAGGAATGAAAACCTTTCAAGTCAGAATAACTATACTGAACCATACATAGAATGTATTAATTTTGTAAATAAATTTAAAAATAAACACCTAAGTGGAGGGAAGGGAGATGAGTTGGGAAATTTCAGGTATACATTGTTTGGAGTGAGGTTTTAACACATTTTTTAAAGACTTGACTTTACTATAAACGTTATTAGCTTGCAAAAGTACAATTCTTTCTCTAGAAAACTTTGCACCTATACTTAAAGAAGTGGGGCTACGTGCAGTGACTCACACCTGTAATCCCAGTGCTTTGGAAAGCCGAGGTGGGAGGATCCCTTGAGCCCAGGAGTTCAAGACCAGCCTAGGCAAGTAGTGAGACCCTGTCTACACAGAAATAAAAATAAATTAGCCAGCTATGGTGGCATGCATCTGTCATCCCAGCTACTCAGGAGCCTGAGAAGGGAGAATTGCTTGAGCCCAAGAGATCACGGTTACAGTGAGCTAGGACCACACCATTGTACTCTAGCCTGGGCAAGAGCGTCAGATCCTGTCTCTAAAAAAAAAAAAAAAATAAGAATAAAAAGAATGAGAAATATAAATATTTATGTAAGATCTTCTGTGAGTTAACTAAAAAAAATTGGGGTCAAATACAGCATGTCTTCACAGGAGAATCAGCACTGGGGCCTTTAATTGTCCAGCCCCCATTCCCTTCCATCCCTAACGACATTATTAAATGGTCTTCAAACATTTAGGCAGTTACTAAAACTCTAACTTCCTCCAGTAACTTTTCCTAAAACAGCAGAAATGAGACTGGACTTCATTAGGACACTGACATGCTGAAGACCCATGGTGACATAAGGAATTTATATGAAATAAAAAAAAAAGCATGCCGGGCGCGGTGGCTCAAGCCTGTAATCCCAGCACTTTGGGAGGCCGAGGTGGGTGGATCACGAGGTCGAGAGATCGAGACCATCCTGGTCAACATGGTGAAACCCTGTCTCTACTAAAAATACAAAAAATTAGCTGGGCATGGTGGCACGTGCCTGTAATCCCAGCTACTCAGGAGGCTGAGGCAGGAGAATTGCCTGAACCCAGGAGGCGGAGGTTGCGGTGAGCCGAGACCGCGCCACTGCACTCCAGCCTGGGTAACATGAGCGAAACTCCGTCTCAAAAAAAAAAAAAAAAAAAAAAAGCATAGGCTGCAGAGTCCACACCTGGGTGTGGACTGGAGCCTTGTCCCACCTCTCACTGGCCACAAACTACAGACAAACAGTTCCCATTCTAGAATTCAGTTACCTTATTAGTGAAATGGAGACAATGGACCAGGCATGGTGGCTCGCGCCTGTAATCCCAGCACTTTGGGAGGCCAAGGTTGGTGGATCACGAGGACAGGAGATAGAGACCATCCTAGCTAACACAATGAAACCCCATCTCTACTAAAAACACAAAAAATTAGCTGGGTGTAGTGGCACGCGCCTGTAGTCCCAGCTACTTGGGAGGCTGAGGCAGGAGAATCACTTGAACCTGGGAAGGGGAGGCTGCAGTGAGCTGAGACTGCACCACTGCACTCTAGCCTGGGCAACAGAGAGAGACTCCATCTCAAAAACAGAAAAAAAATGGAGATAATGTCAAATTTACAAGGTTGTCATTATAAGGATTAAATGGTATATAGAAAGGGCCTTGCATAATACAGCCATTAGAAAAATAGCAGCTTGTCTTTAATGACTCTTTTACTTATAAGCATTATGAATATACTTCCCAAATGAAGAAAACAGAGACACAGACTGCCAGAATATTTTTGTGTCTCATATGCAGTTGCAAAGGCAGCCCAGGAGGTTAATGTGGACTTATGACATGTTATAATTTCTGAAACATTACAACAGCTTATGAGTTGCCATTAAAACCGAACACTTAGCTACTTAAGAAGCAGGAATACCTGGTCTGTAATCAATATTTATACAGCACTTATCATAGTCTTTGTATTACTCCAAATGTGTTCTTTCTCCTCTATCAAATCACAAATTTGATGGCTAAAAAAGAAAAAAGACACATCTCTATAGTCTTCATGGCTCCCTGAATACATAAGGCTGAGTGAATTCAACTTTAAGTCCTCAATGTCTCTTCCTTCAATACAATCTTAAGATTATAAAAGTCAGGCACCTTCGCCCTGACAATATGCATACATGTGTGCACACTCATTTCCCCAACTAAAACCAGTCTTAGGTGCACAAGACAATTATCATTTTCTCTATGCCCAGCACTTCACACGATTTCTGGCACATTGTAAATACTTAATGAATGTTAGCTGAGAGATAAATGAAAGAGAACAAGCATCTAGGCAGAACAGTGAGTAGCTAACCTGTCAGTCATGAAGCTCCAATTTGACTCCAATTTTACAAATGTTGTTTATAATTTTTCACAGTTACTGTTTTACTTCCTTATATAGTGTAACTCTTTATAACTTCCTCTTAGAAACTAGGACTAATGTGTGTGCTATATGTCAAAAATCTTCAGTACATGCAACATGTAAAACCCAAAGAATACTGGCAAGCAAGGAATATGCCCTTAGATTCAGATTCCTCTACATCCACATTTCTGTGATTATACCTCTTCCTGTTTCTTTTCTGTGGATTTTGCTCATTTCACTCATCTTATTTGTAAAATTCCCAGGAACAGGGAATATACTATTTGCTTCCCTTATAAGACTCAAGGTGCCTCATATAGGACACAGACTTGAATCCTGGCACACATTATTAACAATTATTTTGCAAACTGGATTGTCGTTTTTTTAAAAAAAGAAGAGAAAGGGCATCTAACACAAAGTCAAATGCACATAGCCGCACATCAGATATATGAAAGAAATATTCTGTATTTTGTGTGTGTGTAAAATTAGAAATCCTATCCTCCCCATGACTCATCAGAGATAAAAGAGGATAAATGAAATCTGTGTGTGAGGTACATGCAATCATGCACCAGGACAGTATTAAACAGCTTCAAAGGTTATTGCTATATATCCGGCATTATAATAGATTCTGGAGAAAACAAAAATAAGAATGAGATAAGGTCTATGGAATTGGAAATCACACTGGTGGACCTAGAGAGTCTGGAGGCTGTTAAATTCTTATTCTTCTCTAAACTGTCTCCTGGTTCTCCATAAACTTCAACCACTTTGTTAGTGTTGGTTCCTTTTCTTTCATCTATCCTTTAAGACAGTGGTTCTCAAAGTGTGTCCCCAGGAATAGCAGCATCAGCATTATCTGGGAACTTGTTCAAAACACAATTTTTCAAGCCCCACTCCACACCTACTTAATCAGAAACTATGGGGGTGGGACCCAGAAATCTGTGCTTTACCAAGACCACCAGCCATTTCTTTCTTTTTTTTTTTTTTTTTTTTTTTTTTGAGATGGAGTCTCACTCTGTCATCCAAGCTGGAGTGCAGTGGCCTGACCATGGCTCACTGCAATGTCCGCCTCCTGGGTTCAAGTGATTCTCCTGCTTCAGCCATCTGAGTAGCTGGGATTACAGGCGGGCACCACCATACCCAACTAATTTTTGTATTTTTGGTAGCGATGGCATTTCACCATATTGGTCAGGCTAGTCACAAATCCTGACCTCAAGTGATCCACCCACCTCAGCCTCCCAATGTGCTGGGATTACAGGCCCAAGCCACCATGCCTGGCCATCTCCAGCTCTTTCTAATGTATTTTCAAGTTTTAGAACTGCTATGGTTTGCATGTGTCCTGCAAAGTTCATGTGTTGGAGGAGACTTGATCCCCAATGCAATAGCAGTGAGTAGTGGGATCTTTAGTGATTAGACCACGAAGGTTCCACTCTCATAAATAAATTAATGCCATTAGAGTGGGAATAGGTTCAAAAGATGAGTTCAGCCCCCTTCCCTCTCTTCTTACCCATGTGATGCCTTTTGCCATGTTATGACGCAGCAAGAAGGCACTCACCAGATACTAGTGCATTGATCTTGGACTTCCCAGACTCCAGAACCATCAGGAAATAAATTTCTGTTCTTTATAAATTAACCAGTCTCTTCTTTATAAATTAAACTTAGATCAATTCTTGTCTTAGTTTGTTTTGTGCTGCTATTATGAAAGATGAAATAGCACAAAACAAACTAAGAGAAGAACTGATTTAAGTTTAAATACTGATTTAAGTGTCCAAAAGTTCCATTCGCCACCTTTTTCAGTTCTCATTCTCCATTATTCTGGGTAGTTGGGCCCTCTCCTACTATCTCTACATCTATTACTACTACTAACAATGACAGCAACAGCTGTCATTTATCATAAGCATTTATAAGACAGGCATTGTGTTAATCACTGTGTACACAGTACCTTTCTTAATCTCTACAACAATTATTTAATTCAAATAGGAAGGCTAGGCTTAGAGATGTTAAATAACTTGCCCAAGGACAGCCAACCAATAAACAGCATAACAGAGATTTGACCTGCCATCTTCCTAACTTCAAAGTACACTAAGTTAACTACTATACTAACATGCCTCCTAGAAGGTTGCTACTCCCATAACCTCAGCTGTCATTTATGTTACAGTTGTCCCTAACCATCTCATAAACTCTGAAGTAGAATTTCCAGTTACTTAGTGTATCTCTATTTAAACACCCCACAGAAACCTCAAAATTAACACTGCCATTACTTCTTCTCTTCACTTCAAACCTATTCCTCTTCCTGTGTTTTCTACATTAATGTCATCATAAGCAAACAGCTGCTCAAAGGACTTCTCACTCTCCCTCACCTCTAGCTGGTCATAAATTTAGAGATTTTAACATCTAAAAATGTCTCCAAAATCTATCCATTCCTAATGTCCAATGTTTCTCACCTACATTCTAGTCACCGTGCCTCTTCCACAAACTGTCAACTTTCTGATTATGGCTCTTGTTGGCTCTCCATTGCCAATGGATGGGAGGAGTCTAGACTTTTTAAGATGGAGTAGAAGACTCCCTCATGATTTGGCTCCAAAAATAACTTCCTGCCTCATCACTTCTCCCATGCAGTAAGAAGTGATTGGGTCCTCATGAATGGATTAGTGCCATTATAGCAGGAATGGGTTCATTATCTCAGGAATGGGTTCTTGAGTTTAGCCCTCTCCCCTCTCTCTTGCTTACAAAAAACAACTCAAGATATTTCCAAAAGTGCCATTTAATTTTAATATTCAGCAACTTTGCTTATGCTGGCCCCTCTGCCTGGGATGCTCTCTTCCTCCTCTACATGTGGCAAAATTCTACTGAACCCTCAGAGCTAAGCTCCATCCCCTTCTTCTCAATGTGTTCCCTATCAATTTTTCTCCAGCCAAAGTGCTCTGCTCCCTTAACACATTATTCATTCCAAAAGTCATTAGTTTATCACAACATATAATGGTTAGTGGTTTATCTCTTCTACAGAACACTTAGTATGTTGAGGATATACTGTGTCTTAACCTCTTTTTGTCTTCCCAGCACCCAATAGAGTGGCAAGCCATAGCCAGCACCCAGTAAATATTTGCTGAGTTGTTAAATAATGCAACATTTGCAGCTGTAACTTTACACAACTTAGTTAGTAATTCAACTTCAGGTTTACACATCACTCAAAAGAACTTTCACATAACAGAAGATATTATGAATAAAGACCAAGGGTTCAATATTCAGCATCAGTGTCTTCAATTATTCGGAAAACTGTTTTGTCAGTATTTTTAGGTATCCTTCATCAGAAAGACTCCTTTCCCAACTAACATTTGTATTTTTTACAGGATCAGCAGTAATGACAAACCTCAGAGAGATAAACCCAAGTAAAACTATGTCACTGAGTGTGACTGGATGATTACTGGTACATCATTTCAGTAAATTTCCAACAGAATGGCCCAAGTACATCAGGTAGATTTTAGAAACTGAGACATGCACCACTGACTACCTAAAATACATGCACATTAGTGAGATATTTATCCCAACTAGTAATTGAAATCAAAAGTATATTAACAACCTGATACTGGTTCAAGTGTAATATCCTTTACTTTCAAGTAAGGATAACACTTTTTCTTGTCAAAGACTATACTCTGATTAATACAACCTTTATCCCACCTTACAAGAAGGCTCTATCTTGTTAACACTGGGATCCTGATAAGCCTGCCTTAGTCCTTAACACTTTGCCTTCCCAACCTGCTAAGCCATCTCTCTCCAGTATTCGGCTATAAGAGACCTTCTGCTCCAGATACCAGACACAAAAGTCTTTTTAGTATATCCTTCAACAACCAAATTCACATTACTATTTTTTCAGCCCCTGGTTTATTTCTAATTCAAATTTTACACTTCTTTCAGAGACCAACTCAAATCTTACCCCTTTCAAAGAGTTCCCTAACTCAGCCTACACATCCTCTCTTTTCCGATTTTCTACCACATTTATAGTCCTCAAACAGCACTGGTTACATGCTACTTAACTTGGTTTTATAATTATTTTATATAGATCTCCTAGATAGACTACTACTTTCAAAGGAAAAAAGAAAAGACTGGTCTTCCATGTTATTTGTAACTCCGTAATCCTCTTCCCACATCTATCATGATACTGGGCAAAGGGGGGCACTTGTATTAAGTACTTGATGGACTGAACTAAATGCTTTTTCTATAAATAGATACACCACTTGAGCACAGTGTGATATATAACAAATAGCCATTGCGTGCCTACTCTGTGGCAAGCACCTTTTTCCTATGTGTTGGACATAGGCCAAGGAAGAAAACACAGGTGACTCCTGTCCTTTCAATTTCGAGTAATAAGTGTTACAAAGCAAGGTTATTACTGGTTCCAAGAGGCAACATATTTTATAGATCCTCAGTTATGAAACTGAATCATACAATTTTAGACCTAAATGAGAACCTTGAACTTACTTTCCTCAATCCTCTTGCACAAAACATTCGATTTCAGTACAGTCTATCTTTTCACTGGTTCTAATTGCCTTAATCAACAGAAAAGTTTGGCTTCTTCCCTGTTTCCAATACTCCTTGCTCCCAAGTATGGTACCACAACCACCATATATCTACCCATGATAGAGTCCGGAGCACTGAGAAGAGAGCACCGGACTGATGACGTGCTGCACCTTTACACCCTGGGTTCTCCCATCATCAACACTTTCCAGCCCACACAGTGAACAGAATCCGTATTTTCTGCCCAGAAAATAGCAACCTGTACTACCTTTAGGGAAAACAGACAAACAAAACATGCTTCCATACTTCCTTGGCCTTACTAATGACAAAAGCACAACACGGTTCTGGGAAATTTAGCAAGAGATTTGAGTCTAAGAGGAAGTAACAAACGAGGATGCCTATCAGCACCTTGGTCTAAAAATCTGTAGCAACAATATACTAAAACGCCAAGGAAACAGATGCACATGCACGTGAAGTTGGAAACTCTAGGCAACAGGTTGGCTGCCCCGGATCTACGCTGACAGGTCAGCCTCCCTAGGTCGTGGGTGTGTCTGACGCCGCACGCAAGCACTGATTCACAGCTCTCTCCATAACAACCAGCTCCCACTCAGAGGCTGGCCAGGGCAGGGGAGATGAGGGCCCCATCAGTCCCAAACTTTCCGAACCCCCACCCCGGAGGCCGGGGTTTTGCCTTCCCTCGGTCCCGGGCAACGTCGTCTCAGACAGGATGCGAGGCTACTAGGGAATCTGGGCTGCTCCTGATTCGAACTTCTTTCTTTGGGAGCCTGGGAGAGCCACCCCGAACCCCCGAGACATCTACTTTCCACGACACCTTCGTGGCCTGCGACCCTTCCCCAGCCCCCGGCTACCGCTTCCCGAAGCACCCGGGCCCAGAAACTGACCCTCGTCAGTCCCCGTCCCCGCTCCTTCCCCGCCCCCGGAAAAAGCGGCGGAGAGGCGGGGAGCGGCGCGCGCAGATACGGCGGGGGCGCGCCTCCCCGCGCCCCGGGCCCGCGCAGCAGGTGCGGCCAGGCCCCACCTCCGCCGCGAGGCCCCGGCTACTCACCCCAACGATGTTCCTCTGCGACCTAGCCGCCGGCACAGACGCCTCTTCCGCCCGCTCCGCACCCCCCTCTTTGCCACCGCCCCCTTGGCCGCTGCCGTGGCCGCCGTCCTCGCCGCCGCCGCCGCCGCGGCGCGCGTCCGCCCTCACGCACTCCGCCGTGGCCGCGCACGCGCAGCTGCGCGCTGGCGTCACTTAGCAACCGATCGACCGCCGGCTGCCGGGTCGGGGGCTGCAGGCCCGGAAGGTCACCAGAAGCGGCTTCTGCGGCTTTTCCGCACCGGCCCGACCCTCTGCGCCTAGAGAGCAGGGGGCTCCAGGGTGTGGCTGCCCTGCCGGGACCTGGCTCCCGGTAAGTCGCGTCAGCACACGTCACTGTATGGCGTCACCGGCGCGCGTCACTACGGATGGGAAGGTCCTGGACGCCTGTGGAGTGACCTCGTCCAGGCCGCCGCAGATCCGATCGGCAAGTTCTTGGAGGTGCAGGAAGGTTCTCCTAGGAGGAGGACCAGAAAGGGCTGAGAGCGTGGTTAATGTCGAGGCTGCTGAGTGACGCTCGTTAACTGCCCCAACCTTGACTCTCAGTTTCCTCTTTCAGTAAAAGGGCATCATGATACCGGTCCAGCCTACGCTGGAGAGTTGTGAGGTGAGAATGAAATAAGTCTGCAAAGGTATTTTGTAAGTATAAAGCCCATTTGACTTGGTGGCTCACGCCTGTAATCCCAGCACTTTTGGGAGGCCGAGGTGGGTGGATCGCTTGAGCTCAGGAGTTCGAGACCAGCCTGGGCAACATAGTGAAACCCCGTCTCTACAAAAAGACAAAAACTAGACAGATATGGTGGCACGAGCGCGCCTGTAGTCACAGATACTCTGGAGGCTGAGGTGGGATGATCACTCGGACCTGGAGAGTTCGAGATTGCAGTGAACCGTGATCCTGCCGCCGCACTCCAGACTCTACGGTGAGAGCAAGACAGTGTCTCAAAAAAAAAAAAAAAAAAAAAAAAAAAAAAAGTGTATCTCTGAGGCAAGGGAATTGCTTGAACCTGAGAGGTGGAGGTTGCTGTGAGCCGAGATCGCGCCACTGCCCTCCAGCTTGGCGACAGAGCAAGACACCGTGTCCAAAAAAAAAAAAAAAAAAGTATTAAGATAGATAAGAGTCCTAGAAATCCGGTGCAGTTCTGACTAGCTGATGTGGGAGAGTCAATTACCCTTGGCGCTGGGGCAAGCTAGCGGACGCCCCCAGCCCCCTGGCCCCCGGGCGCGTGTTGGAGGAGACAAATTGGCAAGGACTTAATTCCAGGCAAAGGAAACTTCATGAGTAAAAGCAGGAAGTGAAAATGGTCAGGAAAAGCAAGGCTTGGGGTAGGGAGACCCATTTTTAGGTCATGTTGCAGTACTCCAGACAAGCGATAAGAACATTGAACAAGGCATTGGCAGTGGTAATAGAAGAGGGGATAGATGTTGGCGCCATTAAGGTGGTAGAATTCACAGCCAGGTTTGAGTAGGCCAGCTTTAAGGGAGATAGTAGTAACATTTAGCAAGATGGCAAGCTACATGAGTGTTGATTATCCACAGGTGTCTAAGTTACTATTATAGATAGTAATGGTGACATTCCTTAGGAGGATGATCAGATATGTGGAGTATGATGATGAGTTCAAATATGGATATGTTTGTTGGGGAAACATTTCTTCTCCATTCACAATGTCTCCTGTATGGAATGACATCCATTAGTGTAATACTCTCCTGGCTTCTCACTGTACCTGTCCCCAACTCATTCTTCCCTAGAGGAGTGACTTCCTGATTGGTGAATAAACTGGGCATGTGACATCTATCCCATTCTTTTTCTCTTAAAAGAGAGCTATCTTCAGGGAACTGTCCTGGTGTTCTCTTCCGTTTCTCCTGGAGCAGGGCCTATGGGTGGGGACAAGGGTGCCTAGTCCAGGGCTACAAAGAGAGTAAATGTATTTGATTCCAGAGTTTGGCATTAGGAAGCTCTCTGTCCACAGGTAATATTTAATACCAGCTTTATCAGCTGTGTTACACTAACAATGATCCCCCCCCAAAAAAACGACCAGATCCTAATACCCAGAACCTGTGAATATGTTATATTATATGGTAAAGGGAACTTTGCAGATATGATTAAATGATGCATCTTGGGAGGTTATCCTGGATTGTCTGACTTGGCTGGAGGCAGGAGGGTCAGAGTCAGAGAAGGAGATGTGATGATGGAAGCAGGGGTCAGACAGAGAAATTTGAAGATGCTGTACTATTGGCTTTGAAGATGGACCCAAGGAATGCAAGAAAATTGTAGAAGCTGGAGAAGGCAAGGAAATGGATTCTTCTCTAGCACCCTGAGAGTACAGCCCTGCCAACATCTTGATTTTAGGACTTCTCACTTCTTGAACTGTAAGATAATAAACTTGTATGTTTTAAGCTACCAAGTTTGTGGTAACTTGTTACAGCAGCAATAGGAAACTAATACAGTCAGTAATGAATACAGTTGGTTTCCTGCAGCTTTCTCCTTTATCTGGAAAAGAAGGGTACAATTCAGTAGGTCCCCTCAGAGACTATAGCAATATGTGCCCTGATGGAGGGAACCTCCAAATCTAGAGAAAAATGTCCAGTAAACAGTCAAACTATACAGGTCTATGAATGAGGAAAGAGGTTGAGTTAAAATAGGTTTGGAAGAAAAAAAATTATAATTGGTAATGTAAGCCCAAGGCATGGATGAGATGAATACATGAGAAAATACAGAAGAAATAATAAGGAGAACAAGGATAGGGCCCCTGAGGAGCACAAACTTTGGAAGGAGGTGCAGATGATCAGAAACCCAAAAAGAAGTCTGAGGAGGAATGGCCAGAGAGAGAAAAGGAGAATAGGTGAGCCTAATGCCTCTGAAACCCTGCACGCAAGGTGGAGAGGGGTCAACAGAGTCAGAGACCACAAATAGGTCAAGTATATCAAGAACTGGAAACCATTCACTGGATTTAGCAACAGAAAAGTGATTGGTAACCAACAATAGCAAACTTCAGTGGGATAGTGGAGATAGATACCAAATCACTGAGGTCTGAAAGGCAGACCAACATAGTGGATTGGCCTCTGGACTGGATTGATTGCAGTTTTGAGATTCTAGTCTTGATTCTGGCCATTGATTAGCTAGGTAACTGAACAAATCCCTCAACTATTCCAGGCTTTGGTTTTCTCATCTGGCAAAGGATGGGATCAAACTGAGTCTATAATTTTCACATTAATTCCTAGATAATCCCCCCAATTTTATATCAGACTCACTTGCTTATAACAGCACACTTCAAATCCTTCTCAGATCATTTTACCAACCAGTGAGAACCAGTATTACATGCCAGCTTCTGTCCTAGATACTATGGCTATGACAAAGTTTTCTCAAGGAACTCACAATTTGGAGAAAGAGAGAGAGAAAAAAATACTAAGTATATAACTAGTTGTTGTAGTTCTTTTTAAGGAAAAGAAAATTATATATATATATATATATGTATAAAAGCTGGGTGCAGTGGCTCACACCTGTAGTCCCAGCACTTTGGGAGGCCAGGGCAGGCAGATCACTTGAGGTCAGGAGTTGGAGACCAGCCTGACCAATATGATGAAACCCCATCTCTACTAAAAATACAAAAATTATCCAAGCATGGTGGCATGCACCTGTAATCCCAGCTACTCTGAGGCTGAGACAGGAGAATCGCTTGAACCCAGGAGGCAGAGGTTGCAGTGAGCCAAGATCGCACCATTGCACTCCAGCCTGGGCAACAAGGGTTAAACTCTGTCTCAAGAAAATAAAGAAAGAATAAGATAGACCTGGTTGTGGTGGCTCATGCCTGTAATCCCAGCACTTTGGAAGGCCAAGATGGGAAGATCACCTGAGGCCAAGAGTTTGAGACCAGCCTGGGCAACATAGCCAGACACCCATCTCTACAAAAATGTTCTAAAAATTAGCAGGTGTAGTGGCAGGCACCTGCAGTCCTAACTACTTGGGAGGCTGGGGCAGTAGGATTGTGTGAGCCCAGGAGTTAGAAGTTACAGTGAGCTGTGACTTTGCCAGTGCATTTCAGCCTGGGCAACAGAGCAAGACCCTGTCTCAAACAATAAAGTAAATTTAAAAGCTAGATATAAATATTGTAATTATAATACAATATACTCTAATAGAATCTGTATGAAGTAAAATGAGGACTATATAAAGTGATACAGGTAAGAGAGCAGTCAGTTCTATGTAATGGAAGTCAAGGGTATTGTACTTACCTATACTGTCAGGTAGGCACAGTATGCCTCACAAATGGACACTAATACATTAACGCATTTCCATGGAGATAAAAAAAGACCAGGAGAATTGTGCTATACCAGTGATGTCACCTAACATTCCTTCTAGGTAGTTTTGTGTGATTTAAATAAATATTTACATAAAACTGTTTCTAAACTAAAATTGTTTAATTGTTAAAATGCATACAAAATTAAATGCAAGAATAATTTTTATTTTCTCAGTAGATCCAAGACGAAACATTTATTGTCACTAATGTCATGCTTTGATACATTTGCTTATCTAATCTTCATATGTTATCTCACTTAATTTTGTAAACATTAGCTTATTGTGTAGCCCATTGACAAAATATCTGTTTTAGCAGATGGGGTACAAAGTTTAAATAATTTGGCCGAGGTCACAGTAGACCAAGATTTAGACTCAGCACAAGCATCCTCTTTCCAGGAAACTGGCCCTTAGTTGGTTTAAGTGCCCTCTCTCTGCATTGTTAACACATGCACACATTCATTTTAGCATTTGCTTTAATAATAAGGATGTTTACAATGTGCCAGGTACATAGTACCTGTACTTATTTACCTCAGTTTAAGTGTTTTGTAGGCATTAGTTCATTTAAGCCTCATAACTGCCCTTTGAAGTAGGTGATATTATTCACAATATTTTATAAAACTGGAAGCTAAGGTATAGGAAGGTTAAGTAATGACTCAAGGTACAATTAATAAGTGATAAAGCAAGGATTCAAATCCATGCTTTTAACCCCCAGGCTTCATACTATGTACCCTTTCCCTTACACTGAGGGATTCCAGAAGGCATAGCTTACAAGTTGTTGTGTGTGATATCACTCTGTGTTCCTCATAAGAACACGAGAATTTTCTCCCTGAGCCACAAATCATGAAATATTTGGCTACCCTTTAGTAACTGATGTGTTTTTCTCTTTATAGGCAATGTGAATTATATAACTGCCTGTTTTTCCCTGTTCACTTTGACTGCTAAGAAGCTCCGAGTAAATTTGTTGGCTTGGTGTTTGTAAGTGGGTGGATTGGCTTGCATATCTGTATTCTGTTGCTTTGAAATTTTAAAAAATAGTTGGGAGAAAAGTAATGTAATTTTTTTTTATTTTCCAAATTGTTGACAATGTACAATGATAATTTTTAAAATTAGAAAAATAAACTTTGTTCTTAAAAGAATGTTTGCAGCTTCAATTGATTTGTCACGCTTTGACTCTGAATAAGAGCTGGTTTCAGGTTAAGTTGCAAGAGTTAAATATAGAATCCAGCTTCATATAAAATCACAACTTCTATGTGACCTTGAAAGTCTGGATCAGTAGAATTGTTCAGATGGACACATTCTCCCTTGCTTTAGAAATAAGAAACCTTATTATCTTCCTATATTCTGATGATATCTTATTATAATAAACTTCAAAGCTGATCTTGTTGCTCACCATTTGTCGAAAGAATGGATCAAGATCACCTGTTCCAAAACTAAAATAATTTTTTTGGCACATGTCCTCAAATTTAATTGGCTTAGATCCAGTAACTAAATACCAGATTGATTTATTTACTTAAGGATATGTTTTGGAAATAATTCTTCCAGGTAGATTTAATGGCCAGCCACTTTACTAAAAGCCATACATTTTATGGGAGAATTAATCATATTTTACTATGGTCAAGTGAGCAACTGATCATTCCTTTGAAAAATTTCAGTTGTTCTCCAACATAGCGTTCTAATGCTAAACGGTCCAGGCAGGTGGGTAAGTACTCTGTACTCAGCCCAGCAGATTTGCCACGTGGTATGAGCATCCAAAGTTGCCAGATTTAAAATCTGTTAACCTCTAAATAATGGTAACTAATGGGAATTTTTTTTAAAAGGAAGAAAAACATGAGTTGTCTGTGAGTTTGCAGACCTCTTGCGCTATTGGATGGAATTTGATGGTCTTGAACACTTATTTTTTTCTTATTTTTGAAGAGTTGTTTTTTAAGGAAAATTCTGGATTGCCTGCAGGGGCTCCCTCTATTCACTACCATATGGAGAGGAATGTTCCTATTTAGGTGAGACTCTTAATGGGGTGACTCACTCTTCACAAAAGGCTGTCAGCCCTCTACCATCTGCTGATTAGATTACTGAATTCTAAACAATATGTATCTGCCTTTAGTCAGCCACACAATATTAGCTGGTCCGTCAGGACATTGCATACATGACCATATTGTCCTGAGCACACACACAGACCTTCCTCATCTACCACCAGGAGTGTTTTCATGGCTTGTATTTTGAATATTGTGTCTTCTGCATATGTTAAGCAATTCTGAAAGAGACAACTCCACAGAGCCCACCAGTGCATTGCGTGGGCAAACAGGCAGAGCTTCCCCTTTGCCCTCTGAAGATTTGCTGAAAGTGAACTGACAATATGCAGATTAGGAGAAAAGGGTATACAAATTTATTAATACACATAAGCACAGAGGAATCACAGGAAAATGATTATCCAGTAACAAAATGAGGTCCAGATACTTATATTCCCTTCTTCACAAGAGAAGGAGAGATGGGGGAGATGTGGTAATTTTAAGGGACAGTAAGTTGTTTTTAGGAGGAATAAATAGGCCCAAAGCTCAGGCAATGGTTAGTAAATGATTCTGTTTGGGAATTGGGTAGGATGGGAGAAGGGACAAAGTTTGGGCTCTGCATGTGGTATTTAATTTTCAGTCTCTTCCTCTGATACGAGGTTTAATCTCTAATTAATGAAATTTCAGAGAGCGGATCAAAGGCCGTCGTGTTCCTCTTTGGTGGGACCAATTTATAGGTATATGAGGGAACTTTAAAGAGCCTCATCCTGAGCTTTAGGAGAGCGAAGATTGGAAACGGGGTGCGGGTGAAGGGGTGTCAGACTTTGAAGCTGCTGCCTTAGTACTTCAAAGTGCAATATATTGGGGTATCATTTTCTAAGCTCCTACAGTATTTACTATAGGATTGTTATTATGTACTTGATCACACCGCAATTTTCTTTCAGAGCCGGATATCATTAAATGCTTGGCTACTCTTGAATAACTGATATGGCTTGCTTACGGTAAGTGAATTGTGTAACTAGATATGTGTTACTTTTCGCCTTAGCTGCCATGAAGCTCTGAGTCAAATGTGTGGCTCAATTTTAGTGCCTGAGTAGAAACCTGTGTTCTGTATATCTGCATTCTTTTTTTTTTTTTTTTTTTTTTTTTGAGACGGAGTTTCGCTCTTGTTACCCAGGCTGGAGTGCAATGGCGCGATCTCGGCTCACCGCAACCTCCGCCTCCTGGGTTCAGGCAATTCTCCTGCCTCAGCCTCCTGAGTAGCTGGGATTACAGGCACGTGCCACCATGCCCAGCTAATTTTTGTATTTTTAGTAGAGACGGGGTTTCACTATGTTGACCAGGACGGTCTCGATCTCTTGACCTCGTGATCCACCCGCCTCAGCCTCCCAAAGTGCTGGGATTACAGGCTTGAGCCACCGTGCCCGGCCTGTATATCTGCATTCTAATTTGTTTTCTACTTGTACTGAACCTTGTACTTAATTTGGGTTTTCTCCTTCTCTGCTTTATCTATAATTTTCTACATTCTGTTTATAATTTCACTAGCCACTTCAACTTGTTTGTGAAAAAAACTAGAAAAATGAATGGTAAATATGCTTATGATGACTATCTTATTCCTAGTCCCTTGCCCTCACTTCAGGGAAGAGTTAAAACTTATACACCTGGCCAGGCACAGTGACTCACGCCTGTAATTGCAGCACTTTGGGAGGCCAAGTCAAGCAGATCAACTTGAGGCCAAGAGCTTGAGACCAGCCTGGCCAACAGAGTAAAACTCCTTCTCTACTAAAAGTACAAAAATTAGCCAGGCATGATGGTGTGCAACTGTAATCCCAGCTACTCGGGAGGCTGAGGCATGAGAATTGTTTGAACCTGGGAGGCAGATGTTGCAATGAGCTGAGATTGTGCCACTGCATTCCAGCCTGGGAGACAGAGCAAGACTCTTCTCAGCAAGACTCTTCTCAAAAAACAATTTATACACCCTTCTATGCTGATAAGAATATACCTTGTTTATGAGTTCTCCAGCATTTTACTTAAAATAAATAGAGCTAACACAGTGAATTGTCTTTTAATGTTATTGCAACTCTGCAGCATGTCATTCTTTTAACTTTGCTTTTTTTCCCCCTGCTGAGGGAGATGGATAGGTGAAGTAATGGTTGACAAGCATTAAGTGGGAAGCTTCAAGTCCTAGGTTTTCTAATCAAATCATTTTCTCATAATCTCATTCAGTATTCTCTTCTAATAGACTGGAATCCTATTCCTTGTTTTAAACTCTTTTATTTCAAATATTAATGATCTGATAATATTCACTAGTGTATCCATTTCCACGTACTTTAACCAAAGGCACATGGGAGATTCTAAAGTAGATTTCATTGTTGTCTTAATACATCTTTTATATTTGCTAAGCTGAAGGCAGAAAAGTAGCTGAGTACTATGACTATTCTTAGGCGTTGTCATCAACACCAATGTGTCCGATTTAATATTTTAATACTGTAATTATCTTGAGAGTCGGACAGTTAAGCTGTTTTGTAAATATAAACATTTCAAATATACTGTAAGTTTTGTAGTCCTATTTTTGTATTTTTTGTTTAATATACCGTGAACCAAACCAAAATAAACAACAACAAAAATAGCCTAGGCTATTTCCTACTTCAATTTTCATTTACTTGGTTACTTTGTGCCAGGCACAGAGGGGATACAGAGATTGAAGATACAGTTTCTAATCTGAAGGAACTAGCAGTCTAGAACTGGACTGTCCAGTATGGTAGCCTTTAGTCACATGTGGCTATTTTATTTTATTTTATTTAGGTGGTCAATATACCACCTCAGAACATGCCACTTTAGGCTATTTTAATTTAAATTAGAAATTCAGTTTCTTGGTCACACTAGTCACATTTCAAGAAGTCAATAGTGGGCAGGCACCGTGGCTCATACCTGTAATCCCAGCACTTTGAGAATCCGATGCCATAGGATTGCTTGAGCCCAGGAGTTTGAGACCAGCCTGGCAAAATAGTGAGACCCCGTGTCTGAAAAAGTACATTTAAAAAAATTGCAGGGTGCAGTAGTGTGTGCTCTAGTCTAAGCTACTTGGGAGGCTGAGGCAGAAGAATCACTTGAGCCCAGGAGTTTGAGGCTGCAGTAAGCCAAGAGCTCACTGCTGCACTCCAGCCCAACCAACAGAGGAGACCCCATCTCAAAAAAAAAAAAAAAAAAAAATTGTCAATCGTCACAATATCTACTTTATTCGACAGTGCATGTATGCAACATTTCTATGATTGCAGAAAGTACTTTTGAATTGTGTTGTCTAAAAGTCATGAGAATCAGACACGCAAAGTAGGGCAGGGCAATTTCAGACAGAAAGATCGTGTGTGAAGTATGCATAAGAATGACTGGGGGGGTTAGTAGGTTGATTTCTGCTGCCAAATATTCTCATTTAAGAGGTACCAGGAGAGCCTGTGTTTTTAACAAATACCCTAGGTGATTCTGATGCAGAAGGTGTGTGGACTACACAGAAAAATCAGGTAGGGTAAGTGGCAATCACCTAATAGAATGATTCTGAACTTCCACTTAAATGGCATCTGATGCTTGAGCCAATTTAATTTTGACTTAGCAAGATAAGAGTGCTTTGAGTACATTTGTACCTCAAGTGTTGTGGAGCGTTTTGTACTCTTTAGGTGTCTAAAGGCATATCAAAGATTATAAGTATCTTTAATCTGCCATGTACATTTTGGATACTTAAAAAGGATATGTTTCAGTCACGATAGGCTGGTTATGCAACATTAAAAATCCAAAAACATCAATGTATTTTTCCAAAAGGGAAAGAAAACTCTAAAGGATCTGACACTAACAACAGTGACACTAACAACAGTCCAGAAAAGACAGACATCACTTCTACTCATAATACATGTCAGAACTCAACACAGAACCAACCTTAAGGAGGCCAGAAAGTGCAGTCCTGCCATGTGTCCAAAAGAGAAACAGAGCCAGGTAAGGGTGAGCAGCACCAATGATTACAACAATGATGGTAAAGGAAATATGGTGATCATGCTGCAAGACAGGTGAGACCTCCAGACACACATAGTGGTGGTGAATGCGAGGTGTGAAGGCTAGGATGAGTTTTAGAGAAATTCTTGGCTTAGAGAAAGAAGCCAAGACAAAATGAAGAACTGAAGGTTGAGTTAGAGTGTTTTGTAGACAAACACCCTTGACTACCTCTCTTCTTAAGAGAAAGGCTTGATCCTGAGAGGGATCTTAATCTAAGGTTTTGGGTTTGGTTTGGTTTTGAGACAGGGTCTCGCTGTGTCACCCAGTTTGAAGTACAGTAGCTCAGTCACAGCTCACTGCAACCTCAACCCTCTGGGCTCAAGCGGTCCTCCTGTCTCAGCCTCCTGAGTAGCTGGAACTGCAGGCGTGTGCCACTGTGCCCAGCTAATGTCTTTTAAATTGTTATTTGTAGAGATGAGGTCTCGCTGTTTGCCCAGGCTGGTCTGGAACTCCTGGGCTCAAGCAGTCCTCCTGCCTCTGCCTCCCCAAGTGCTGAGACTACAGGCATGAGCCACAATGTCCAGCCTGAAGCTTTGGTTCCTTGAGCAGATAATGTAAAACGTTACAATACAGGAAAAGGGACACATCTGTAAGCCTGCAGTACTATGTCAGAGAAGGATCAAAGAGCCAGCAGTCTCAAAAGAGTCCTACTTCTGTCTAATCTGGGGAGAAGAATGTTCAGTGAAATGCTACCTGAAGGGCCCGGGGTAGTAGACCATGGTGTAGAAGGAGAAAAGTAGCTCCAGGGTAAGCCATTTAATTCCACTGATAGCAAGAGTCAGCTATTCTGTTTTTTTGTTTGTTTTGTTTTGTTTTGTTTTGTTTTTGTTTTTGTTTTTGGTGGGGGTGTCTTGGTTTACTTTCTTCAAGCTATTGAATACCCCTATATAACTATAATTTTTCTATTGTCTGCATACATCAGTGTGTGTATCATAAATTGTATAACTCATAAATATTCGGTAACTCACTTTGTAAAAGGATTTCGCTCTCCTGCGCTGGTGAAGCAAGATCATGTGAACACTAATTTTGGCCAGTGAAATCTGAATGAAACTAATGTGTATTAGTTCTAGCTGAAATTTTTATGCTCTCTGTTCCTCTGCCAAGATAAGCAACAGTGTTCCAGAGAAAGACTATGCCGTTGGTTGTTGCTGAGACCCTCAGTGGCCTGTGTGGTGTGAGGAGAAATACATCTCTATTGTAAGCCATTGATTTGGGGGATCATTGTTACTGTAGCATAACCTAGCCCATACTTAGTGATGTTACCTGGATTCTGTCACCACCTGTGCAGATTAGGCCATTGAGATCTATCAGGCAATGGTAGATTAGAATGAAAGATAAGGGAGAAATGTATGTTCCCAAATACTGTTTTATAATGATAAAAAGCCAAATGAAAAAGACATAATTGGGCTGGGCACAGTGGCTCACACCTGTAATCCCAGCACTTTGGGAGGCCAAAGCGGGTGCATCACCTGAGGTCAGGAGTTCGAGACCAGCCTAGCCAACATGGGGAAATTCTGTCTACAAAAATCAGCTAAGCGTGGTGGCATGTGCCTGTAATCCCAGCTACTTGGGAGGCTGAGGCAGGAGAATCACTTGAACCCAGGAGGTGGAGGTTGCAGTGAGCCAAGATTGCACTCCAGCCTGGGCAACAAGAGTGAAACAACATCTCAAAAAACAAAAAGAAGAAGAAGAAGATATAATTGTTACAAATCTCAATACATCAAGCAGTTTAGTAGCAAACTACATAAGGCAAAAACTTCTTTAAAATGCAAGCTTTTCATAAAACTATAATCTTATTATGAGGCTTTCATATGTATTTCTTAAAATTAGTCTACCAAATAGACTAATAATAATAACAAGGCTATGGAGGATTTTAATTAAATCCTCAATGAGCTTGATATAATAGTTTTAAATAGAACTTAGTATCCTATAATAGAAAATACAACTATTCTTTTCCTAGGAACATTCACAAAAGTCAGTCATATGCTTGTTCACAAAGAAAATTTTAAAACAGTAAATTTCTTTTTTTTCTTTTTCTTTTTTTTTTTTTGAGACAGAGTTTCGCTCTTGTTACCCAGGCTGGAGTGCAATGGCGCGATCTCGGCTCACCGCAACCTCCGCCTCCTGGGTTCAGGCAATTCTCCTGCCTCAGCCTCCTGAGTAGCTGGGATTACAGGCATGTGCCACCATGCCCAGCTAATTTTTTGTATTTTTAGTAGAGACGGGGTTTCACCATGTTGACCAGGTTGGTCTCGATCTCTTGACCTCGTGATCCACCCGCCTCGGCCTCCCAAAGTGCTGGGATTACAGGCGTGAGCCACCGCGCCCGGCCTAAAACAGTAAATTTCAAAAGAAGAAATGATACAGTGCATGTTCTCTAACCACAGTTAAATTAGAATTAATATTAAAAAATTATAAAATAAAAATTATCTTCTTGAGTTAGAGGAAATATAAACTGCAGTTTTTTTTTTTAACTTTCAGGTTTAGGTGTACATGTAAAGGTTTGTACATAGGTAAAGTCATATCACAGGGGTTTGTTGTACAGATTATTCCATCACCCAGATATTAAGCCCGTCACTCAATAGTTATCTTTTCTGATCCTATTTTTTTAATTAAAAAAGAATGGGCACTTTATATATCAAAAGCTGTCATGTGTAACCAAAGCAATTCTCAGAGAAAAATAATAATAATAAATGAACTTTTGAGACCGGGCGCGGTGGCTCATGCTTGTAATTCTAGCACTTTGGAACGCTGAGGTGGGCGGATTACATGAAGTCAGGAGTTCCAGATCAGCCTGGCCAACATGGTGAAACCCTGTCTCTACTGAAAACACACAAAAAAGCCATCAGCCGGGCGCAGTGGCACATGACTGTATCCCAGCTATTTGCGAGGCTGAGGCAGAAGAATCGCTTGAACCTGACAGACGAAGGTTGCAGCGTGAGCTGAGATGTGCCATTGCACTCCAGCCTGGGCAGCAAGAGCGAAACACCGTCTCAAAAAAAAAAAAAAAAAGAAAAGAAAGAAAGAAAGAAAAAGAAATAGTTCTCCCATATCTGTTGATATGGGAGACCAACATGGAGAAACCCTGTCTATACTAAAAATACAAAATACAAAATTAGCCGGGCGTGGTGGCGCATACCTGTAATCCCAGCTAAACGGAAGGCTGAGGCAGAAGAATCGCTTGAACCTGGGAGGAGGAGGTTGCGGCGTGAACTGAGACCGCCCCATTGCATTCCAGCCGGGGCAACAAGAGTGAAACTCAGTCTCAGGAAAAAAAAAAAGAAAAGAAAAGAAAGAAAGAAAGAAAAAATAGTTCCCCCATATCTATGGAGACATGTACAAGCATGTTCTATTTTTTTTTTTTTTTTTTTTTTTTTTGAGACGGAGTTTCGCTCTTGTTACCCAGACTGGAGTGCAATGGCGCGATCTCGGCTCACTGCAACCTCCGCCTCCTGGGTTCAGGCAATTCTCCTGCCTCAGCCTCCTGAGTAGCTGGGATTACAGGCACGTGCCACCATGCCCAGCTAATTTTTTGTATTTTTAGTAGAGACGGGGTTTCACCATGTTGACCAGGAAGGTCTCGATCTCTCGACCTCGTGATCCACCCGCCTCGGCCTCCCAAAGTGCTGGGATTACAGGCTTGAGCCACCGCGCCCGGCAACCTTCTGTTTTTAATTGAAGTCTAACATATATACAGTAAAATGTACAAATAATTATTATACAGCTTATTGGATTTTCACAAAGCAAGCACAGGTCAAGAAACAGAACATCGCCTGCACCCTAGACAGCCCTATTATTATTATTTTATTTTTATTTTTGCTTGTTGAGACAGGGTCTTGCTGTGTCATCCAGGCTGGAGTGCATTGCAGCCTTAACCTTTCAGGCCCAAGTAATTCTCCCACTGCGGCCTCCCAAGTAGCTAGAACCACAGGCATGCACCACTGAGCTCAGCTGATTTTTAAACTTTTTTTGTAGAGATGGGGTCTCACTTTGTTTCCCAGGCTGATCAACTCCTGGGCTCAAGGGATTCTCCCTTCCTCGGTCTTCCGAAGTGCTGAGATTACAGGCATGAGCCACTGCACCTGGCCTTACCAGGTAGCCCCTATGATACTGAAGAAAAGGATTTTGTTCAGTCGTTGGAGGAGATTCAATCTCTCTGTGCCCCCTGCCAGATGAAAATCAGGAAGCATCTAGTCCTAGTTGTATCTAACACCCATCCTCAAACCAAGGGTAATACCAGCTGTAGAATGTAAAAAAAAAAACAATACTGGAGTTCTGAGTAAAGAGAGCCTGACACCTTTTGATGACATTATTGTTTAAACTGTGTTAACAAAAACTGAAATATACTTTCCCTCTGTACCCCAATTACATGAGCTTTTAATTTTTTCATTATTAAATCTGATTTAATTGATTTTTCTGTTTCTTGTAGCCAAAAGCATTCAATCTGATACAAGCAGGTTAAAATCTATCATTATTTTATTTGAGTGATTTAGGTCAGAACTTGAAATAGCTAACATGTCTTTCTTTTTAATTTTATTAAAAATTCACCAAGCCAGATATTATTTTCTTTCATTTGATGACTATTATTAAAGAAATAATAATAGATAATGCTGTTTATTACATGCCTGAAACTATTTTAAGCATTTTTACATCTGTTAACTCATTTCATATCTTCAGCAATCCCATGAGATATAGGATATTATTAATCACCATTATACAGATGAGGTTTAACCCCAGCCCATTTCAAGAAAGGAAAATATGAGAATACTCTAGTATATTACAGTACAGTATCCACTAGCCACCAACTGTGGCTTCTGAGCACTTGAAATGAAATGTGGTCTAATTATAGTGCTATTCACAGTGGATTTCAAAGACTTTGTACAAATAAAAGAATATAAAATGTCTCATTAATAAGTATATCATGTTGACTATTGAATATATATAAATGTTCAATATAATATTTATATATACGTATATAATTTTTTTTTTTTTTTTTTTTTGAGACAGAATCTCTCTCTGTTGCCCAGGCTTGAGTGCAGTGGTGCGATCTTGGCTCACTGCAACCTCCGCCTCCCGGGTTCAAGCAATTCTCCTGCCTCAGCCTCCTGAGTAGCTGGGATTACAGGAATGCACCAGGACACCCAACTAAATTTTGTATTTTTAGTTAGAGATGGGGTTTTACCATGTTGGCCACAGTGGTCTTGAACTCCTGACTTCAGTGATCTGCCCGCCTCAGCCTCCCAAAGTGCTGGGATTACAGATGTGAGCCACTGCGCCTGGCCTATTGAAAACATTTTTAATATATTCTGTTAAAACATATTAAATTAATTTTACTTTTTTCTTTTAAGAGACAGAGTCTCATCAGGCCTCCCAGCTGAAGTACAGTGGTACAATCATAGCTCACTGCGGCCTTGACCTCTTGAGCTCCAGTGATCCTCCCACCTCAGTCTCCTACATAGCTGGGACTACGGGTGTGCACCACCACTTCTGTATAATTTTAAAAAATTTTTTATGCAGAGACAAGGTCTTGCTATGTTGCCTATGCTGATCACAAACTCTCAGCCTCAAGTGATCCTCTCACCTTGGCCTCTCAGAGTGCTGGGATTATAGGCAGGAGCTACCATGCTCGGTCTACTTGTTTGTTTTTTTTTTGTATTTTTATCTGGATCCTAGAAAAGATGTTTAATTCTACAGGTGGCTTGTGTTACACCTTTCTGTTGGACAGCAGTACTCCAGTGTGGTGGTTCTCACAGTGTGGTCTGGACCAGCAGCATCAGCATCAATTAGGAACTTGCTGGAAATGCAAATGTCTACTAAATCAGAAACTCTGAATTAGAGATCTGCTGAATCATGCCTGCTGAATCAGAAACTCTTGGGGTGAGGCCCAGGAATCTGTGTTTTAACAAGTCCTTCCTGTCATGCTTTTTTTTTTCTTTTCTAACAACTGTGAGATGTAAGTCGCCTGTTTAAAATGCCCAGCTTAGTGGTTTTTAGTATTTCACAGAGTTGTGCAAACATAACCACAAAAAGCAATCTCATTCCTGCTGTCAGTAATTCCTCATCCCCCAAACCACCATCCCCAGCCCCAGGCAACACCTAATCTGCTTTCTGTCTCTACAGATTTTTCTATTCTAGACATTTCATAGAAATGGAATCATACACCATACAGTGCTCTGTGGCATTTTTCACTAAGCATAATATTTTTCTCTGCAAATTCTGATATGCTAAAATCTGAGAACTGCTGTCCTAGGGTAGAAATGGAAAGGAAGTAGTCAGAGACAGCATGAAAAACCAGGAGTATGAAAAAAGAGAAATGCCCCCATTCATGAGATGGAGAAAAGCAATGACACCAGAAGGACATTAATAGCAAAGGTGAAAGGCAGTTTTTTCCATGTGGGAAAATCAGTTACCAGCTTTGTTCCTAACATCCAGGAAGACTGACGCTAAGGCCAAATATCACTACATATTATATTTATGTTTTGATATGCCTATATTATAGCTTTAATCTTTTTATCTCCTTAAATAATGATCAAGCAGATGATAGTTAAAGCCATGAAAGTAGGTGAGACTGTCCAAGGAGGAAGATATTACAGAAAATAAAAGGCTATTGCTGAGGATAGAATATTGGGGGAATATCCCCTTTCCTATGCTGCAGTTTTCAAAATGGTTCATACGTACTTCCTCCCTTGAATCTAGCCATAACCCTGTTAGGAAGTAGTGAATATTGCTATCTGGACTCCATAGTTAAGACGTGATTCCTCACAGGAATGCAATTTGCTCAGGGTGTCACGTTGAGTGGTTGAGTCGAGGTTTCCTCTCTACTCAGTATATCTTATCTGTATTCAAAGGGGAGAGATACAGCATATCTTATCTGTATTCAAAGGAAGGATCAGAAAGAGTTGGGTACAGTTTCATGGAAGCAAAAGAAGGAGTGTTTCAAGGAAGGCCATCTCATTTGTTCCATTGAATTGAAAAAAAACATTCTTTTAATGAAAACAGTGTTCTCTATTGAGTGACCAGTCGTACTCTGCAGTAAAGGGGTATCCATGTGAACAACCTGGGAAGAACATGCTTTGTCTTGGTTCTAACCTACAAAGTGTTCCTCTTAGCACTTTCGTTTTTAACTGAAGTCTGACAGACATAGAATGAGGTACACAAATAACCATATAGCTTGTTGGATTTTTGCAATCCAGATCAAGAAACAGAACATGACCATCACTCCAGAAAACCCCTATTCTCTCTCTCCCAGTGACTATCTTTCCCTCTTCCCCAAAAATAACCATTTTCCTGACTTCTAATATAAAGGATTGAGAAGAGGATATGCCAGAGTGGACGGTCTATGGCCAGAAAACCTATCAGTTGAGTGTGTCCCACAGAAATGCCTGTAATACATTCCACTTATCAAAACAATAAAGAGTGCCAGGGATGACACTGGTGGCATTGAAAACTCAGTGGTCGCTCTGTACTCTGTAGAGCTGATGGGAAAACATGCTGTTGCAGAACTGAGCTGTCTGACAATAATGGGGATGAAAGGTCTCATAATAATAGAGGTCATGCACTTAGACTTCAGAAACAAGGTGGGTGCACTTATCGTAATGAGCAGTGAGGTCAGGGTGACAGTGGTAAGGAGTGGAGGGTCATCTGGAGAGAGCTATGGAGAAGATTAATAGAATATGGACTCCCTAAAAGGAAAATAGACGGGCAACAAACCAAAGCATTGCTCAATCTATTAACGTAATTAAAAGAATTAAAAGAATCCCAGCACTTTGGGAGGCCGAGGCGGGTGGATCACGAGGTCGAGAGATCGAGACCATCCTGGTCAACATGGTGAAACCCCGTCTCTACTAAAAATACAAAAAATTAGCTGGGCATGGTGGCACGTGCCTGTAATCCCAGCTACTCAGGAGGCTGAGGCAGGAGAATTGCCTGAACCCGGGAGGCGGAGGTTGCGGTGAGCCGAGATCGCGCCATTGCACTCCAGCCTGGGTAACAAGAGTGAAACTCCGTCTCAAAAAAAAAAAAAAAAAAATTATGTCAAGCAGAATTAAAAAAAAGTATTAATCTATACAATCAAAAGAAATCAAAGATAATGAAAGAATCTCTGGCTATATAATTGGAACACACTTTAAATTTGACAGAACGCCCACATTATTTCCTTGGACTGTGGGATAAGAGCTATCCTAGTGGGCTAGGTCATGTAGAAATTTCTGCAACATACCCCACTCTGGCCAAAATGGTAAATAAAAAAACAATATCAAATCCTGGGAGGAATGGCAAAACTTTATGCCAGCCTTAAAGATCTAAGGGATGCAAGGGTGGTGAACCCTGTCACCTCCATATAATTCAGCAGTCTGGCCTATATAAACACCAAGTCCATCCTGTAGGATAACTGTGTCGTAACGGAAGTTCAACAAGCAGTAGCCCAATTATGGATGCTCTACCAGATGTGGAATCTTTGTTTAGGCAGATTAACGTAGCTTCAGTTAGACAGTATGAAGCCATTTGATCTGGATGTATTTTTCCAGAGGGCTAGATGCAAGTTTGCATTTTCGGGGGATGGACAAGATAATACATTTACTATCTTGTTCTAAGGCTATGGTGACTTTCACCATGTGTCATAGTTTGAAGTGACCTGGACCACCTGGACATTCTGTAGAACACCACATTAGTTCACTTTATCAATGACACTATGTTCACTGAATTGGATGAGCAAGAAATGGCAAATATATTTAAGGTCTTTGTAAGACACAGAAACTCCAAAAAGCATAAATAAACCATGCAAAGATTCAGGAGCCCAACATATCACTGATGTTTTTAGGAATTCCAGGGTCTATGGTATGACAGGTCATCCACTCCAAAGCAGAGGACAGGCTGGGCACAGTGGCTCACAGCTGTAATCCCAACACTTTGGGGGGCTGAGGTGGGCAGATTGCTTGAGCCCAGGAGTTTAAGACCAGCCTGGGCAACATGGTGAGACCCCCCCCGTCTCTTCAAAAAATACAAAAATTAGCCAGGTGTGGTGGCGTGCACCTGTAGTCCCAGCTACTTGGGAGGCTGAGCTGAGAGGATCACTTGAGCCTGTGAGATCAAGGCTGCAGTGGGCCATGATCGCACCACGGCACTCCAGCCTGGGTGACAGAATGAGACCCTGTCTCAAAAACAAACTAACAAAAAACAATAACCGAAAAATCAAAGCGCAACATCAGGAAAGCCTCTTTGGAGTATGAGGGCAGCATATCTCATACTTGCAAATATTGCCCAGACTCATTTACTGAGTACCTCACAAGGCTGCCAGCTAAGTTGAGCCCAAAGTAGGAACAGGCAGTGCAGCAGATGAGGGCAGCAGCTCCACTTCTTCCTAAGGATTAGGATCACTTACTTCTGCCAGAATGGTGATTATTCTTTTTGCCTGAAGTAGAAGGGCAGCAATCATAGCTTAAAAATTAATAGTACTCATCATATTGTTTCCTGTTGGGAACCAGAACATCTAGACCAGGCGTCCCCAAACTACGGCCCGCGGGCCGCATGCGGCCCCCTGAGGCCATTTATCTGGCCCCCTGCCGCACTTCAGGAAGGGGCACCTCTTTCATTGGTGGTCAGTGAGAGGAGCACAGTATGTGGCAGCCCTCCAATGGTCTGAGGGACAGTGAACTGGCCTCCTGTGTAAAAAGTTTGGGGACACCTGATCTAGACAAGCAGAGCCCGGAGTTGTGGGGCTGGGAAGCACAAAGGCCCTGAGTGGATAACTAGGGGCAATGGTGATAAGGGAGCTACTCATATTTCTAAACCCATGTATAATACCTGTTGGGAATACAGCACTAATAATGATCATTTATTTAGGGTATTTAATGTGTCCTGGAAGATAGCACCTCATCATCACAGAGTAGGGTCTCCAAGATGGTACCTCAACTGTACCTTGAAAAGACCAGCAGCTTCTGGGTAGTGCAGTATGTGATGGGTCCAGTAGATCCCATGATCATGTACCCTTTTACTATTAAGTTGGTGCAAAAGTAACTGCAGTTTTTTCCATTGAAAGTAATGGCAAAAACCATAATTATCTTTGCAACAACCTTATACATCTTTTTGTTAAATGGGCCTCTCAGTCTAATGAGACATTATGTAAAATCTTGTGTTGCTAAATCAAACACTCTCTGGGCCCCTGGACACTCATGCTGGCTGAGGTCCTGTGGTCAGAAAGGTGAGCACTTACCCAGAATACATGCTGATTCCAGTCAAGATGCATTACTGCCCCTAACAGATAGAGATGGCTTAATGAAATCAACTTGCTACCAAGTCGCTGATTGTTTTCCTCAAGGTACAGTGTCATATCAGGGGCTCAGCACTGGTCTCTGCTGCTGACAGGTTAGCAGAGTTAAGCGGCAGTAGCTACATCAGCTTGGAAAGTGAGAGCCAATGCTATGGAACCCATGAATGGCTTTCATGTCTGCCCCTGAGACCAGTTCATTTGTGTTGTTCAAAACCGATGGCTTATGACAGAGGCTGGCTGGTATAAACTTGGTTGTTTAATGCATCTTCTATGGTAGATGAACAATGAAGCAGTTAGTAAGTGATACGCTTAGCATTCCTTGGTCTTGGTATCCACCTAGGTCGTGGTATTCCTATGCTCAATTTTGATAGGAATTTTCAATTTCTTTTTTTTTTTTTTTTTTTTTTTTTTTTTGAGACGGAGTTTCGCTCTTGTTACCTAGGCTGGAGTGCAATGGCACGATCTCAGCTCACCGCAACCTCCGCCTCCTGGGTTCAGGCAATTCTCCTGCCTCAGCCTCCTGAGTAGCTGGGATTATAGGCACGCACCACCATGCCCAGCTAATTTTTTTTTTGTATTTTTAGTAGAGACGGGGTTTCACCATGTTGACCTCGTGATCCACCAGGTTGGTCTCGATCTCTCGACCTCGTGATCCACCCGCCTCAGCCTCCCAAAGTGCTGGGATTACAGGCTTGAGCCACAGCGCCCGGCCGGAATTTTCAATTTCTATGCTCATTCCTATGCAAATGGACAAAGGTAGGAACCCTGGCTTGCCCCAGAGAGATACGGTGACCATGGGCTCGACCCTCCAGAAATGACAGTCTGCATCACTCCATCAGGTGAGCTACACAGACTAGTGTAGATGTTAGCCGAGGATGAAGAGAATCTACAGTGGCAGTAGAAGAGAGATATGATGAGTATCAGTTGTGGTCACAAAATCAGCTGCAGAAGTAGGATCAATAGTTAATTCCACTTACTCTTTCTCTTATAGTAAGTTTCTCTAGAAAGAAAGACCAATCAGAATCTTAGAGGAATGGCTTCCAGATAGATGAAATTTACTATATAAAGGGAGGATCTGAGTGGTACAAGGCTTATACTTATTGTTGGCTGTGGTGAGCTTCCCAGATCCCTGTTTCAGGACCAAGATACCCATTCCTCCAACTACTGGAAGTGTTGCCTGCTAATAGCTTATAACTGAGTCTTTCCCCGGGAATTTTCCTTGGTAGAAGGAAGCTGCATCATTCAAAGTTAAGTTCCCTTGCATGCATCCAATGACTGGTTAGTGTAGGGGTACAAAGGCCAAGGATGGTTCCCTTGTCTCAAACTGTAGTCTCTCCAAAAGGCCACTGGGATTGGCTGAGGCCTCTGATGCAACTGCGTTACAGTTAAATCTTTCCTGCTCAATTGTGCTTTATTTCCTTACAGGTGTTGTTCCTGAAAGCACTCCCCCGTAAAACATCTGCATATGAATCTCCATCTTGAAGCCTATTTCCTGGGAACCTGCCTATAGCATTGTCCTTTACCTATATCTCTGCAGTGCTACCTTTGTTTTAATTAAATTAAATTAATTAATTTTGAGATAGGGTCTCACTCTGTCACCCAGATACAGTGTTGTGATCTTGGCTCACTGTAACCTGCACCTCCCCAGTTCAAGCGGTTCTCGAACCGTAGCCTTGTGAGTAGCTGAGAATCCAGGCGTGTGTCAACCACTCCAGCTAATTTTTGTATTTTTAGTGGAGACGGTTTCACCATGTTGGCCAGGCGGATCTCAAACTCCTGGCTTCAAGCGATCCACCTGCCTTAGCCTCCCAAAATGCTGGGATTACAGGCTGCCATGCCAGCCTGCTTTGTTTTAAATCTTTGTTGTACATAGATTACATGAAGATCTGTTCCTAGACTTTCTGTCGTGGACCATCCGGGACGGGTAGGCACGTCTGCCGGGGGTCTCTCGACCTGCAAGAGGGTCCCAATACCTGGAAGAGGGAGTGCGCCTGGAAAAATAATAAAGACAGAGAGAGAGAAAGCGAGGCGTCCGGAGGGCTGATAGGCTGTGCCTAAACAGCAAATTTTATTTTTCAAAGGCCAGGAATAAATACACTTTCTTGGCTCTGGTTTAAGTCATAGCAAGAGGAAATGCAAATGTATGTCTCACATGGCCTATACAATAGAGAAGTCAGATATGCAATCAGTGGTTGTAAAAAGTAACAGAATTTCCTGTAATCACAAAGCTTGTTTACATCCAAACCATTATTCCTCCTGGCTGCAGGTATCTCTGGTTTGACCTTGTTTTAGAACTGAGATGTGAAAAGGTTTTCTGGTTTTGCTCATCAGAATATCTTTTAACTGGATTCTCCTTTGTCTACTCCTGACTCAACTTAACTCAACTTCCCCATTCAGGAGTCTCTGAGTCAGAAATCAAAGCCATCCCTTATGGTGGCATTTGCTTTGCAAATATCGACAGTTAAACCATTATCTAGGGTACAAGGCAGTTAGGTAAGGTTTAAGGCTTATTCTTTTTTTTTGGAGACGGAGTTTCACTCTTGTTACCCAGGCTGGAGTGCAATGGCGCCATCTCGGCTCACCGCAACCTCCGCCTCCTGGGTTCAGGCAATTCTCCTGCCTCAGCCTCCTGAGTAGCTGGGATTACAGGCACACACCACCATGCCCAGCTAATGTTTTGTATTTTTAGTAGAGACGGGGTTTCACCTTGTTGACCAGGATGGTCTCGATCTCTCGACCTCGTGATCCACCCGCCTCAGCCTCCCAAAGTGCTGGGATTACAGGCTTGAGCCACCGTGCCCGGCTAAGGCTTATTCTTAAAGAGTCATAAAAAGGTTAAAAGCAGGAACTGGTTGCTGGTAGGGGGTCACTCGGTCTAGCAGCACCGCATAGTTTTAGGCCCAAACATATTGTGGTTGATATTAGAAACTGATCATTCATCTTTCAGATCCTCTTTCGGATAGCTCGACTGCCTCCAGTAGGAAACTGTTTGGGATCAAACTCACCGTATAGTGAGACTCACGCCTTTTGGGGGTCTCACACGGGAATGTTCCCCACAACTTTCTATTCTGTCCCTTTGATTTGTCAATACCACCCTGCCTAAATTATTATAATGTAATAAGTCTTGATATCTGGCAGAGAAAGTTATCCAATTTGCTTGATCAGTTCCAATTTGCAGATCAGATGTGATCCAATTTGCTTTGATCAGACCAAAAGGACTATTTTGGTCCTTCGCATTTCCATATACACTTTAGAATCAGCTTGTTAATTTCCATAAAAATCTTTCTGCAAGTTTGATTGGAATTTCATTCAATCTAAAGATAGATTTCAGAAGAATTTACTTCTTGTTACCTTCCAATTTATAAAAATGATATATCCATCCATTCCTTTATGTCTTTAATTTCTGTCATTACAGTTTTACAGTTCTGTGGTTTATAGAAGTCTTGCATATCTTGTTATATTTATTCCTAGGTATTTGATGTTTAGATATTGTTTTAAATAAATTTTTTTTTTTTTGAGACTGAGTTTCGCCCTTGTTACCCAGGCTGGAGTGCAATGGCGCGATCTCGGCTCACCGCAACCTCCGCCTCCTGGGTTCAGGCAATTCTCCTGCCTCAGCCTCCTGAGCAGCTGGGATTACAGGCACACACCACCATGTCCAGCTAATTTTTTGCACTTTTAGTAGAGACGGGGTTTCACCATGTTGACCAGGATGGTCTCGATCTCTCGACCTCGTGATCCACCCGCCTCGGCCTCCCAAAGTGCTGGGATTACAGGCTTGAGCCACCGCGCCCGGCTTAAATAAATTTTTTTTGAGACAGAGTCTCATTGTGTTATCCAGGCTGGAGTACAGTGGTGCAATCTTAGCTCACTGCAACCCCTGCCTCCCGGGTTCAAGAGATTCTCCTGCCTCAGCCTTCTGAGTGGTTGGGATTATAGACACATGGCACCACACCTGGTTAATTTTTGTATTTTCAGTAGAGAGGGGGTTTCACCATGTTGGCCAGGCTGGTCTCAAACTCCTGACCTCCGGTGATCCACCTGCCTTGGCCTCCCAAAGTGCTGGGATTATAGGTGTGAGCCAGTGTGCCTGGCCATAAAATTATTATTGATTTTATTTTTTATTTTGAGAGGGAGTCTTGCCCTGTTGCCCAGGCTGGAGTGCAGTGGTGCCATCTTGGCTCACTGCAACCTCCACCTCCTGAGTTCAAGTGATTCTCCTATCTCAGCCTCCCGTGTTGCTGGGATTACAGGCATGTGCCACCATGCCCAGCTAAGTTTTATATTTTTAGTACAGATGGGGTTTCACTATGTTGGCCAGGCTGGTCTCAAACTCCTGACCTCAGGTGATCCTCCCAAAGTGCTGGGATTACCTGTGTGAGCCACTGTACCCGGCCAGAAATTATTTTTTAAGTGTTATTGCCTAATTGTTTATCATTGTTTTATTGAAATGCAATAGATTTTTGGCCAGAGCGGTGACTCATGCCTGTAATCCCAGCACTTTGGGAGGCCAAGGCTGGACAGATCATCTGAAGTCAGGAGTTCGAGACCAGCCTGGCCAAAATGGCAAAACCCTGTTTCTACTAAAAATACAAAAATCAGCCAGACATGGTGGCACGCGCCCATAGTCCCAGTAACTTGGGAGGCTGAGGCAGAATTGCTCAAACCTAGGAGGCGGTGGTTGCAGTGGGCCAAGATCATGCCATTGCACTCCAGCCTGGGCAACACAGCAAGGTTCCATCTCAAGAGAAAAAAAGAAGAAATGCAACAGATTTTTATATTTTGAGTCTATATCCATCAATCTTGCTAAATTCACTTATTCATTCCTCATCCTCTGGTTTCCAGTCTATTAACAAGCATCATATTGAGGTAGATCTTTGGAAGTAGATTCTGGAAATCTTATTGGACAAGGGGAGCATGTAGAAATGAAATGCTGAGGCCGGGCGCGGTGGCTCAAGCTTGTAATCCCAGCACTTTGGGAGGCCGAGGCGGGTGGATCACGAGGTCGAGAGATCGAGACCATCCTGGTTAACATGGTGAAACCTCGTCTCTACTAAAAATACAAAAAATTAGCTGGGCATGGTGGCGCATGCCTGTAATCCCAGCTACTCAGGAGGCTGAGGCAAGAGAATTGCCTGAACCCAGGAGGCGGAGGTTGCGGTGAGCCGAGATCGCGCCATTGCACTCCAGCCTGGGTAACAAGAGTGAAACACCGTCTCAAAAAAAAAAAAAAAGAAAAAGAAATGAAATGCTGAGAATGTGGGAAAATACGTTTACAGTGGAACAAAGTTTCCATGGGGTATGCTGGGAGGAACAAACAGGAAATGGAGGGAAAACAATAGAGCAAGGAGATGTTTCTTTCTTTTTTTTTTTTTTTGAGCCGGAGTTTCGCTCTTGTTACCCAGGCTGGAGTGCAATGGCGCGATCTCGGCTCACCGCAACCTCCGCCTCCTGGGTTCAGGCAATTCTCCTGTCTCAGCTTCCTGAGTAGCTGGGGTTACAGGCACGCACAACCATGCCCAGCTAATTTTTTGTATTTTTAGTAGAGACGGGGTTTCACTATGTTGACCAGGATGGTCTCGATCTCTTGACCTCATGATCCACCCGCCTCGGCCTCCCAAAGTGCTGGGATTACAGGCTTGAGCCACCGTGCCCGGTCAACAAGGAGATGTTTCTTAACAGCTGGGCACGATGGTACACACCTGTAGTCCCAGCTACTCAGGAGGCTGAGGCAGAGGATTGTTTAAAGCCAGGCCATAGTGCACTGTGATTGCACCTGTGAACAGCCAGTGAGCTCCACCTGGGGCAACCTAGCAAGACTCTGTCTCATCAAAAGAAAAAAAAAAAAAGAATAGAGATTTCATTTAAGCCATTTTTGGAAAGGGAATTGGGACTAACTGAAGGACACATTTTAATGATGTTGGGTGGGTCTGCAGGTGAAAGGATGAGGGATATCAGGAAAGGCTGCTGAATAGATGATTTTATAGTGAGTTCGTAGAGTGGAACCCACAAATCTATAGAAAATGTTGATATTCAGTGCAGTTTTTCTCAGCATGGTACATACAAGCATCAGCATCACCTGGGAAATTGTTAGAAATGCGAATTCTAGAGCCCATCCCAGAGCTACAGAATCAGAGTGGGGCCCAGACACCTGTATTTAGGCACACCCTCCAGGGGATTCTGATGCATGCCAAATTTTGAGAACTGTCAATTTAGGAGTAAATGCCTCAAACTAATACTTCAGGTGCTATAACTTGCCACCAATAGCCTCATGAAGAGTCCCAAATGGGGTAGTTAGTATTGCTTTTAAACCTACTTTATTCTTGTTTATATTTTGCAGATGTGTCTTTGTTTTATGCAGTTTGCTTCTGTAGATTATGATATTCTCAGTATAGAATCCACGTCTCATACTTGCAGCCCTCTGGCTCTAAAAGAACATTTCATGTGATTGTGTGCTCTTGATCATGCTGGGCATATCCCACTAAGTCCTTTATCCTATTATTCACATGATAGGATATTTTAAAATATTTTCTCCCTGCATTTCTTTGTAACACAAGGCCCATCCCCATTCAGGCAGCTAGACCATGGGTCCAAGGACGTTACCAAAGAAAAAAAAAAAAAAAAAAAAGACCTTTGACTTCCAAAAATCTAAATCTAAACCTTCAAGCTCTGAGTTGTAGGGAAGTGAGTCAGTGGGAAGAGCCCCCAGGTCCAATGAGTTCCCATGAAGAGATGCTACCTTCCTCTGCACCTGTGGTTTGAAATAAGAGAAATCATGGAGTCTGGAGACCTAAGTGTCTGGGGAGCTAAAAGGAGGGTGTGGTCAGGAGTAGTGGTTCATGACTGTAATACCAGCACTTTGGGAGGATGAGGTGGGAGGATCACTTGAACCCAGGAGTCCAGGACCAGCCTGGACAACACAGTGAGACCTCGTCTCTACAAAAAAAAAAAAAAAAGAAAAAAAAATTTAAAAATTAACCAAGCATGGTGGCACACGCCTGTAGTCCCAGCTCCTTGGGAAGCTGGGATGGAAGGATCACTTAAGCCTAGGAATTTGAGGCTGTAGTCAGCTAAGGAGATGCCACTACACTCCAACCCTGGGTGACAGAGTAAGACCCTATCTCTAAAAATAAATAGATAAATAAATAAAAATAAAAGAAGAGGGGCCTCATATTTGACTTCCCAGGTAGAACCCCTGGAACTCAGCAAGATCCCTGAAAATGGCTATGAAATGTGTCTGTTAAGCAGGACTTTTTATAAATCCCATAGAGTTAGTTTCCCGTGGTCTTGCTTGCTGTTAGAGCAACTGATTCAGTGCTCTGTGGGTAAATGTTGTAGAGCAGAAATCTAAGCCCCAAAGATTTCTCTGTATGCTGACACAGCATGGAAATAGCAGAATCAAATAGCAAGGGAGACTTGAGATAACCTCAACAGGAAAAATGAATGATGGTATAACAGCAATCTATATAGACTGACAACAAAGGACCAAACGAGATATTTGACATTTTGGCAAATGCTCATAGACAGGGTCACCTTTGGAAGACTAGATGCTCATCTCCCTCCAACCATCTAGACATTACAGGAATTTAAGACTTTAAATTAAGGCTGGGCACAGTGGTTCGTGTCTGTAAGCCCAGCATTTTGGGAGGCCGAGGCAAGAGGATCACCTGAGGTCAGGAGTTCAAGACCAGCCTGGCCAACACAGTGACACCCTGTCTCTACTAAAAATACAAAAATTAGCCAGGTGTGGTGGCACACCCCTGTAATCCCAGCTACTGGGAGGCTGAGGTGGGAGAATTGCTTGAACCCAGGCAGCAGAAGCTGCAGTGAGCCGAGATTGCACCACTGCACTCCAGCAGCCTGGGCAGCAGAGTGAGACCCTGTCTCAAACAAACAAACAAACAAACAAACAAAACTTTACCCCAAAGAAAAGCAGCAGGAGAAATCCTGACTTTCTTGAGATTCAATTTCTAACCTCTCAGAAAATGGGGAGGGAGGGGGCTTTAAAATTAGAATTAGAATAAAATAAAAATTCCACTTGTTATATTCTTGTGTTTCTGGATTATATACATAAAACCCTTATGTTTATTACCACAAATAACAGGAGTTTTACTATATTTAAAGAGTGGGAAGAAAAAAAATCATATTTTAGACATAAATGTGCCTCTCTGCTGATAATAGTGACTTTAAAAAGGAGTCTACCACAGTGCTTCTCAAACCTTATTGTGCATACAGATCTCCTGGGGATCCTTTGAAAATACAAATTCTGATTCAGAGGCCTGAGATGGAGCCTGAAATTCTGAATTTTTCACCAGCTCCCAGGTGACCCCGATGCTGCTGGTATAGGGGCCACCCTTGGAGTAGTGAGGCTGTTCAAAATACGGATAAGGTAACTATACTGTGCTGGGTTTCAACATGCACTGGCACAAACACAGGGTGGTACTTGTGCCAAGTTATATCACAGGTTTATGGTACAATTTTAGACTACGGTTTTAAAATACACAATGAATATAAGCAACAAAGAAAGTTCCTTCGGAATCGGCTAAGAGAAGGCAGTGTAGATAAAAATACAATGCTAACTTCCTTCATGGGCTTTTACTTACCTGTGTCAACTTAAAAAAAAAACTAAACATTATTCTTAAATGATAAAGAAATTTTGAATGTCACTAAATTGAACTTGATCATTTTGAATTATAAGTCATTTTCACTATACAGAGTTTTGAATAACTTAATATCTAAAAGTTATATTTTGAATCTTGAACTAATCTTGACTATGCTACCATCCTGAATAGAAGTCTGGGTAGCAGACAACACATGTTTTTATTTATTTATTTATTTATTTAGAGACAGAGTTTCGCTCTTGTTACCCAGGCTGGAGTGCAATGGCGCGATCTCGGCTCACCTCAACCTCCACCTCCTGGGTTCAGGCAATTCTCCCGCCTTAGCCTCCTGAGTAGCTGGGATTACAGGCACGAGCCACCATGCCCAGCTAATGTTGTGTATTTTTAGTAGAGACGGGGTTTCACCATGTTGACCAGGATGGTCTCGATCTCTCGACCTTGTGATCCACCCGCCTCGGCCTCCCGAAGTGCTGGGATTACAGGCGTGAGCCACCGCGCCCGGCCCACATGTTTGTTAAAATACCTCATTTTACTCAAAAGGTAAAAAAGTAAATGTTAGAAAATTAAGCCATATTGCTTAATTAATCCATATTACAAAAGTGACATTTGTTCATTTTAGAGAATTTGGAAAATACAGAAAAATATAAGGAAGGAAATAAAATCATTGGTAACCCCAGCAGCCAGCAATAATCAAAATTTGTATATTTCCTTCTAGTCATTTCTATGTGTACAGGTATCTTTTTTTTTTTTTTTTTTTTTTGAGACAGAGTCTCACTCTGTCACTAGGCTGGAGTTCAGTGGCACAATCTCAGCTCACTGCAACCTCTGCCTCCCAGGTTCAAGCAATTCTCCTGCCTCAGCCTTCCAAGTAGCTGGAACTACAGGCGTGTGCCACCACACCTGGCTAATTTTTTGCATTTTAGTAGAGATGGGGTTTCACCATGTTGGCCATGATGGTCTCCCTCTCCTGACCTTGTGATCTGCCCACCTCAGCCTCCCAAAGTGCTGGGATTACAGGCGTGAGCCACTGTGCCCAGCTGTGTACATGTCTTTTTTCTAACAAAATCATAATGTGCATAAGCTTGCTTTTTCCACTTAATATCTCATGAGCATTTCTCTACATCTTTAAGTGTTCTTTGAAGACACAATTTAATGGTGTTAAAGCAGAATAGATAATATTCTATCATTGTGGGTACTATAAAAGTTAACAATTTCCTCAGTTTTGGACATTTAAGTTGTTTATTTTTTTGCTATAATGAAAAGTGATACAAGCAATAAATTGTACATAATTTAAAAATGAAACTCTGATTTTTTTAGGATACAGAATTCCCAGAATATCATATTTCCAGATAAGATACGAATATTTAAAGTCTTTATAAAATAACTCTTGAAACCTATTATAAAATTGATGTGTGGTTTAGATGAAGTCTATAAAAGTGCCTATTTCATTACAACTACAGCAATCCTAGGTACTGGCATTTAAATAATCTTTTGTCATATTTTCTTATATATATATATTTTCAGAGACAGAGTCTCACTCTGTCACCCAAACTGTAGTGCAGTGGCAATCATAGCTCACTGCAGCCTTGACCTCCTGGGCTCAAGAGATCCTCCCACCTCAGCTACCAAATAGCTCAGGCCACAGATGCACACCAACACACCCAGCTAATTTTTTTGTGTGTTTTCTAGAGATGGAGGCCTCCCTGTGTTTCCCAGGCTGGTCTTGAAATTCTGGGCTCAAGTGATCCACCCGCCTTGGCTTCCCAAAGTGTGACGATTACAGGCGTGAACCACCCTGCATTCAGCCTTTGTTAATATCGATGGGACTCAAATCAATACACTTACAGTAGAAATTCTCTTAACCAATTTCCACTTAACCTGTTATTGGATTAACCTGACTCACCATTTCCTCAGTAAAGAACTGTTGCCCTGGCAGGCTGAGTAACTATAACCAGTTGGCTACTCTGTGCGTTTCTACTTCCTCAGAAGAGTTACTTGTCAAGTCATTCGTGTCTATTACCAACATGCTCAGTCCAATCATCCTTGTAATTTTGAATATATAATTTAGTGAAATATTATATAAAGCAATAGAATATGAGTTCATGTAAAAAGAAGGTGAGTTTATGTAAAATATGAGGTTTTTAAAAAATAAAGTTATGTAAAAGAAGAGCACTCAAAGACAAATAGCTAAAATAAATTCCTGAATTAGAGGCAGGAAGAAAGCATCTGTAAATAAGGAGGAAAGCATAAAATTAGGAATTCTGTACTCAGATTTCTTTACAAATGCTTTAAGTTCACACTCTAAGGAAGTCTGAATGGGAAATCCTAGACTAGTGGTTCTCAATAGAGCAGTACTGACCCCTAGGGGTTACCTTAGAGATTTGAGGGGCATTTTTCTTTGGGTTCCACTTCTGGTAGAGTTATTCAGTGGATGGTGAGCAGGGATGTTAGACATGTGTAACGACCTGTATAACTGTGGACAGTCCCACTGAGTATTCAAATAGGTAAAAAGCCTACTTTTCCCTTCAAGGAGGTGGAACATAACTCCCCAGCCAGTGTGGGCTTCACACAGTGAGTTTCTTCCTCATCACTACCCTGGGTGCTTAAGGTTAACCTGTAAGGTCAGTGACACATCATGTTGATAGCATGTCCCCTTGATGTGTGAGCACTTTGTCTTTGTGGTATTCCTCCAAAAAGCAATAACCCCAGTTTTATCATGACAGAAAAAAAAAAAATCAGAAAATCCCAGTTGAAAAACGTTTTGGAAAATACCTAGTTAGTACTCCTCAAAGTGCTCAAAGTCATCAAAACCAAGGAAAGTTCTGAAAAACCCACAGTCTAGAGGAATCTAAGGATACATGGTGACTAAGCGGAATGTGGTTTCCTGGATGGCATCCTGTAAGCAAAAAGCAGGTAAAAATGAAGGAAATATGAATAAATATGGACTTTAGTTAACAACATCAATATAGGTTCATTAATTGTAACAAATGTCCCGTATTAATGTTAACATTTTAAAAATAGGGGAAACTAGGTATGAGGTATATGTGAATTCTGCACCATTTCTGTAAATCTAAAACTATTCTAAAATTTAAAAAAATTGAAGCCTACTTTTTATTATCTAAACATAGAACTTTATTTTATTTGCATTTTTAATTTTAATATTTGCTAGGGACAAAACTATTCTATAAACAAAAAAGTTACTCCTTTATTCAAAACTTTAGCAAGAATTGATCAACATTTTGGAGAATGTTTCCAGCAGTAGCAAATCAATCAAGTTTTTGAGTTATCAGTAAAACACACCTGTTATGAATATGTATTTAAAGTTGCAAAATTATGGCTCTTCATGAATCATAAATCAGTCTTTATTTAAAATATTGAAATGTCAACATTACTCTTTGAAATTTTTCTTCTTCCATATGTAAGTGCAAGCACCTGACTACTCCATTGTCTCCTAGTGAAAGAGTATGTGAGCACTGAAATACTAAAATGCACAATTTTATTACAACCTGATTATATTTCTCCTTCATATTACCATAACGGTACTGACTGACCTTTCTTGATATAGTGTCAATAAGTAGGTTATATCATGTGAATGCCATTTCAGGATAGTGGGTATGATAGATATTAAGTTACAATGTTATTATAAACAGTGTCAGCTAAATCTAACATGATTGAGAACCACAATCTTAGACCTCAGCTCTGAGGGCAAGCAATGTTTCATTTCTTACAGCAGTCTGCACCTAGTATCTCATTCTCAATATCTAATTTGACTCTGGGTAACAGTTTCTGTTTACATCTACCCAGAAGCCCCTATTTGCTCCTCCATTCTGGCAGTCCGAATTCTGATTCACTTTCCACTACCATGCAGTCAACTTGGGTAAATATGATCCATCTAAGTCAGAATCTTCCCACCCCCTTTGTCGGTGATTAGACAAGCAAGTGACCCAGTACAGGTTGAGATATGAGGGGAATTTTGCTGAGGAGCTCAGAGTAAGGTTTCTCACTCATTAAAGGCACATGAGGAATAAAAGATTATTTTGTTTCACTGGACATTTTTGTTAGTTCATGCTCACGCTGCTATAAAGACATACCTGAGACTGGGTAATTTATAAAGGAAAGAGGTTTAATTTACTCACAGTTCTGCAGGGCTGGAAAAGTTTCAGGAAACTTACAATCATGGTGGAAGGGGAAGCAAACACATCATTCTTCACAGGGTGGCAGGAAGGAGAAGGGGAAAGCCCCTTATCAAACCATCAGCTCGCATGAGAACTTACTGTCACGAGAACAGCATGGGGGAAACCACGCCCATAATTCAATTACCTCCCACCGGGTCCTTCCAGCAACGTGGGGATTATGGGAACTACAATTCAAGATAAGATTTGGGTGGGAACACAGCCAAACTCTATTAACATTATTGGTCTACACATGACACCTGGAATCATGGTAAGCATCTTTGATTGTATTATTGGTCCAGGGAGAAAAATGTTAAAAATGACAGGACGGGAAAGATGGAAAGAATCTGGGGTTCTTGTTATCTCTGAACCTTCTATTATCCCGTTTTATTTATTTATTTTTTTGAGACAGAGTTTTGCTCTTGTTGCCCAGGCTGGAGTGCAATGGCACGATCTCGGCGCACCTTCTGGGTTCAAGTAATTCTTCTGCCTCAGCCTCACAAGTAGCTGGGACTGCAAACGCCCACCACCATGCCCGGCTAATTTTGTATTTTTAGTGGACGCGGGGTTTCATCATGTTGGTCAGGCTGGTCTCAAAACTCCTGACTTCAAGTGATCCACCTGCCTCTCAGCCTCCCAAAGTGCTGGGATTACAGGAATGAGCCACTGCACCTGGTTGACCAACCCATTTTAGAATCTAAATGCCTGCTACATCAGAGAGCTGGCTTTTTTTCTTATTGCCAGTAGCAACCACCCTTACTGACATAACACTCTTCATAAGCAGTTGTATGGCTGAGGATTATTTATATACAGTGTACTATGGACTGTGTCCTGTGGCTCCCTCCCATACATAAGTTTAAGGCTAATCCTCAATGTGATGGTATTTGGAGGTGAGGGCTTTGGAAGGTTGTCGTGAGGGTAGAACCCTCATGAATGGAATTAGTGCCTCTCTAAGAGATGATTTCTCTTGCATGTGTGAGAACACAGTGAAAAGGTGCCTGTCTACAAGTCAGGGTCCTCACCAGACACTGGATCTGCTGGTGCCTTGATCTTGGACTTCCCAACCTCCAGATCTGTGAGTCATAGATGTTTGTTTATAAAACTCAGTCTATGGCATTTTTGTTACAATTGCCTTAACTAAGACACACTCCATGCAATCCTGGTCAAAATACTGTGTAGGAAAGCCACAAGTGATTCCCTTTCAGCCATCTGCTCCTCATTCAAATCACCTGTACTGTAACAGTTCCAGCCTTAGTATGTAGGGCTCATAGGAGACTTGTTTTACATTGACCATGATCATGGAAAATAAGAAAACTTACTTCTTGTGACCCACTCTGTACTTTCATACAACTTCTCAGGTAAGTGAATTGTTCTTTTCCCTAACAAGGTGTAGTGTTATCATATACAGTTGCCCTTTGGTATATGTGGAGGGCTGGTTCCAGGACTGCCCATGGATACCAAAATCTGGGGATACTTAAGTCCCACAGTGGGCATATGAAAAGTCGGAGCTCTGTGTACTGTATTTTCAACCCATACTTGCATGACAAAAAATCCTTGTATAAATGAACCAGTGGAGTTCAAACCCATGTTGTTCAAGGGCCAAATGCACATTAAAAAAAAAATGCATATAGGAATAAATTTAAAGAATAAAAAAGGGCTATCTTTTGGCAAGTTTTACCAAGCAAAGAAGTCTTCTTTCCCTGGAAATACAGCTTAAATTACTGAATTTGTGAATGTATTAGCCCTCCTATTTGTCAGTTCTAGTATTCAACATGTGAAATTGCTCTTCATAAGTTCCTTACTTGCCTTTTGATATCTGGCCTTTCTTCTGTCTGTACTTTCAATCCTCTATTCCTTATTCACTTTCTTCTTCCCACTCTTCCTTATCCAGACACTACAGCTTACTTCTTGTACTTCATTTTAATAAAGTACATTATCTTGTTTATAGTTTTAATTTTTAAAAATTCTTGTGTCACCCAAATGCATACTTTTCATAAAGTTTGTACAGCTTTACAGGCTGTACAGAATCACATTTGTTCTCTGCTCAGAATAAGCCTACAAGCCTTTTAAACTTCTTTCAGTACTACCTAGGGCAGCTCTTTTTTTTTTTTTTTTTTTTTTTTTTTTTAAAAAAAAACAAAGAACATGATGGACAAAGGTTTACAAATTATACATAGTCTTATTTGAAGTTTCATTTTATTTTAGTCTATAAGTATTGCTATTTGTTTAAAGCACTCACATAAATCCATTTCACCCAAAAAGGAAATGTAAATTGCTTCTAGCAGTACAAGCATGGGTGGCATGGCCTTTCCAAAGGTTTTCCACTAGAGTCTAGAGAAAATCTAAACATAGTCAACCACAAACTGGATGTTTTTATTTTCTGTGCCATTAGAGAGTTTCAAAAATCACTTTGATTTTTAAAAACCCATCAAATGTCAATCATGGCAGGGAAGACCACCGAGCTGATTTCTGATAACTATTACTGAACATAATTTATCAAATATGGCTACTGGCATCATGAAGACCTTGGGGTAGGGAAGACTCTTTATGATAAATGTAAACATCACTTATGTAGGAGTCATCAAGTGTCCCTAGAGCAGTTTTGTACTAAAGACTTGTAGTGTTTATTCCCTCACTATGGTACTCAGGCCCAAGAGCCAAGAGCACAAGGGTTAAACTCACTGAAGGTTTTTACAACAAGAAACCAGTGAAGGAGGTCTTGTGAGGTACTACAACTTTGAGGCACAGTCTAAATACTAAAAATGATGATGAAATCTTGAGGAGTTGAGCCGATTTATGCTATCTTAAATCCATTAAGTATCCATGAAAGTGATTTCGCATGTCTAGGCTGCTTTCTTTCTCACATGATAGCCGGGAGGAGTAAATAAGATAGAGCTGCAGCCTAGCCCAGTGTCTGGGCACCGTATCATTTCCTTCCTCCTCCCCTTTCCCAAATAAATGAGGTCAGTCCTTGAACTTTAAATGTACTTTATAAATAAGAAGAAATTACTTTTTCTATCAGTATAGTTTTCTATCAGTATACTTGTCAGCATGATTCTGAATTGCTCTCAAGAGTACCTTCTCTTTTGTAAAATAAACACTTTGTACTTTACTGAAAGAACACTTTTAGTGTTCTTTACTTTCCATAGTGAAAAAAGTTGTTTCTGAGGAATTGAAACCCCAGAAGGTAACCACAACAAAAACATGTTAAATGTTATGATAATTCAAAGGCAGACTTGAAGAGAAGTAATATTTAGGAGGCAGAAGAAGATAAATGCAGCCTCTGAAGGGAACTCTTCTAATTATTACCTAAAAAGTAAAGTTATACAACTATATTCAAGGACATAAGATAAAGCACTAATTGAAAACCAGAATGACTGAACAGTTAGGTGAAAGGAACAGCTGAAATAGGAAGGGGAAATGGACTGAAGAATAATTTGAATTGGGACAGTGATCCATCAGTCCTAGATGCTTCTGCCTTCTGGTATGTAAATATCTTGAATCACATTGTTTCCTTTTTTCTGAAATTTCAAAGAAGAATTCTCACAGCACTAAATTATAGTTGCCATTTTGTTAGGATTCAAAATTTCAATCCAGTAGCCATCAGGATCTTGAATAAATGCCAGGCCTTTCATTTTACCTGTAAAATGAAATTTTTTGTTATTGAAAAGACTAAAAAAGAAATCACCTTAAAAATGTTTTTATTTCTTTGAGACAGGGTCTTGCTCTGAATGTCAGACTGGAGTGCATGGGACAATCACGGCCCAAGGCAGGCTTGACCTCCTGGGCTCAAGTGATCCTCCTGCCTCAGCCTGCCAAGTAGCTGGGGCCACAGGCATGCACCACCAGGCCTGGCCAATCTTTTTGATTTTGTAGAGGCAGGATCTCAATGTACTGCCCAGGCTGGTATCGAACTCCTGTCCTTAAGCAATCCTACTGCCTTGCCTCCCAAAGTGCTGGGATAATAAGCACAAACCACTGTACCTGGCCTTAAAAACCTCTATTAATTAAAACTGTACTTTGCATTTTAATGAAGTATATTACTTTATCATTTTAATTTTTTAAAATTCTTACTGTCAGTGTCACCCAAATGCATACTTTTCATAATGACTAAAATGCACACATTGTGAATACCAGCTCTCCTGAAAAACTGCGAGACTGGCTGCATCTTTTAGGTTTCAGGCATTTGCCTTGCCTTCATGATACCATGATACTAGTTCAGTAGTTACAGAAATTGTCTTATTTTAAAGAAGAAAAAGAAAATAGGGAGGTGCTGAAGGAAGCTGGTAGCATGGCTTACCCCCATGAACAAAAGATCTAGATGCTTGGGTCATATAAACCCTTTTAAACACTATCCTAGGCAACTCAAGCTCTGCGAGAATCTTTCTCTCAGGAATTAATAACTGGGATTGATTGAGAGTCTAGTGTCAGAGCTATTTGCTTGACAAACAAGCAAACAGCTTGCTTGGAAGCAAACACATTGCTTGGAAAAATGTGGCCTCAGAAATTTATTTGGGGACCAATATGTTGAATTGGTTTGACTCTTATCTCTGGCTCCTTTCCCCAACATCAATCCTAGAGGAACACAGACGGAAATGCAAAAAAAAAAAAAAAAAAAAAAAAAGAAAGGAAAAAAGAAACCCTGCTGATGATGGCTGAGGAGAAGAATGGGTGAGGATGGGGTGGGGTGACAGTTTTAACTTGGGCTGTATGGGAGGTGGTAGTTCTGGCCTGGACCAGAAGGCCGTGCGAGAATATAGAGAGTTTTGCTCTTGCTCCTCCCTCACTGCCGAGAGCATCAGCACCTGCGCTCTCGCTTATTCAGATGTTCTTAGCAGTAAACAAGGGCAGTGCAGGAGCCTTGTGCTTGTGAGAAACCGAGAAAAATGGGTAGGGGCCCAATGATCTCCCCAGCCCTCTCTCCACACCCAGGGCTAGGGAATGACACTATTGGAAGTGTCTCCTACTAATACTGCTTCCCTGAGGGATGAAGTGGGAAGATCCGATCTGAAGAGTTGTTTTGTGGAAGGTGAAATGTTTAAGTCTCATTTCTAGGTGCCTAGGGATCTCTGGCCTAGGCTTATCCAGCCCATCATCCTGAGATCATGTGGGTTGCTAATGACAGGGATCTGGCCATGCTCCTATTCACACTGCTTAATGTGTTAGAATAACTAACATCTGCAGGGGAAAAAAGCTCAGAGGCCAACATAGTAAGAGTTTGAGAAACATAACCATAAAAAAAACTCCAAGGCAATGGATTATAGATTCAAACAGAAGAAATACTAGAATAATGGACCAAGAACTATTTGTTTTTTTTTTTTCTGGAGACAAGGTCTTGCTCTGTCACTCATACTGGAATGAAGTACAGTGGTGTGATCATAGCTCACTGCAGCCTCCAACTCCTGGGCTCAAGCATTCTCCCACCTCAGCCTCCGGAGTAGCTAGGCATGCAGACTACAGGCATGTGCCACCATGCTCCGATAATTTTTAAAAAACCTTTTTGTAGAGACAAAGTCTTGCTGTGTCACCCAGGCTGGAATGCAATGGCAAATCATAGCTCACTACAGCCTTGAACTGCTAGCCTCAGGTGATTATCCCAATCTTCCTGCCTCAGCCTCCCAAAGTGCTGCAATTACAAGCCCAGACCCAAGGACTATCTATACATGTAAAAGTAATGACCGGCCTGGTGTGGTGGTTCTTATCTGTAATCATAACACTTTGGGAGGTTGAGGCAGAAGAATCACTTGAGTCCAGGAGTTTGAGATCAGCCTGAGATACATAATGAGACCCTGTCTCTACAAAAAATAAAAAATTAGCCATATATAGTGGCATTTGCCTGTAGTCCCAGCTACTCAAGAAGCTGACGTGGATTACTGCTTGAGCACAGGAGTTTGAGGTTGCAGTGAGCTATGATCACACCACTGCATTCCAGCCTGGGCAACAGGGCAAAACTCTATCTCAAAAAAAAAAAAAAAAAGCAATATGAAACATTAACAATATGAAAAAAAAGAACAAGAACATAATAAGGAAACTAAGCAAAAATTAGAGATCAAAATTATAACAGGTGTTTAAAAACAAATAGATGAATTAAATATCAGAACAGACATATTTGGGAGAAAATTAGCTAACTGGTATTCTAGTTTGAGGAAATCTCCTAGAACTCAGGCAAGGACAAAGAAATAATATAAAAAGCTTCTAGAACAAAACAGAAGAATGTACTAAGGAATGGAGATTGACAGATTTTTCAACAGCAACATTACATGCAAAAAGAAAATGGAAGAGTATTTTCAAGATTGAAGGAAATTAAATGTAGGCTTTTCCTTAGAACTGTCCTTCACACATAAAGGCATTATTCTCAGTTATACAGTCTCAAAAGTTTTGCCTTAAAAACCCTTTAAAGGGCCATTTGGGAGGCTGAGGCAGGCAGATCACCTGAGGTTGAGATTTAAAGACCAGCCTGACCAACACAGAGAAACCTCATCTCTACTAAAAATACAAAATTAGCTGGGCGTGGTGGCCCATGCCTGTAATCCCAGCTACTCGGGAGGCTGAGGCAGGAAAATCGCCTGAACCCAGGAGGTGGAGGTTGCAATGGGCCGAGATCATGACACTGTACTCCAGCCTGGACAACAAGGGTAAAACTGTGTCTCAAAAACAAACAAACCCCTTTAAAGACCATTTTGGTTGAGGTATTTAAATAAAAGGACAGAAAACTCCAGAAGATGCTACAAGAGGCTGGGTGTAGTGGCTCACACCTATAATCCTAATGCTTTGGGAGGCCAAGGTGGGAGAATTGCTTGAGCTCAGGAGTTTGAGACAAGCCTGGGCAACATGGCAGGACCTCATCTCTACAAAAAAAAAAAAATAAAACAATTAGCTGGGTGTGGTGGCATGTGCCTGTGGTCTTAGCTACTTAGGAGGAGTCTAGGGCAGGAAGATTGTTTGAGCCCACGAATTCAAGGCTGCAGTGAGCTATGACAGTGCCACTGCAGCAACCCAGCCTGGATGTGAGTGAGATCCTGTCTCAAAGGAGACACTACAAGAGATATATGAAGATAAGGTGATCAAACACCTTGATATATTTATTATTATCTTTAAAAAATAAAATCAATGCTATCCCAGTCTAGGTAATAGTGACACAATGAGGGTGGAGTAGAGCAAGTTCCTTTTTTGGGGGGGAGAAGATCTGGATATTAAATATTTTATTTTATTATTTATTATTATTTTTTTTGAGACAGAGTCTTGCTCTGTCACCAGGTGCCAGGTTGGAGCGCAGTGGCGTGATCTTGGCTCACTGCAACCTCCACCTCCCGGGTTCAAGCAATTCTCCTGCCTCAGCCTCTTGAGCAGCTGGGACTACAGGTGCGCATCACCGCATCCAGCTAATTTTTGTATTTTTTAGTAGAGATGGGGTTTCACCATGTTGGCCAGGATGGTCTTGATCTCTTGACCTCATGATCCTCCTGCCTGCCTTGGCCTCCCAAAGTGCTGGGATTACAGGTGTGAGCCACTGCACCTGGCCAAATATTAAATATTTCAATTAAAAAAAAGATTAAAATCAAACAGCAAAATATTTCAAATTTTTAAATTGAGACTGAAATGTTTAATATTTCAATTTTAATTTGAAATATTTCAGAAAGAGATCTAAGTAAAATAATTACAATACACGTAATCCCAGCAAAATCCATACATATGCTATTTCAAAAAACCTACCTAAAACATTAGGACATACGAAGGTTGTAAAAGATGAAAAAGAAATACCATGTAATTATAAACTAAAGAATGCTGGTGTTGTTACATGAATATCAGATACAATGGACTTTAAGGAACTTATTTTTGGGTGGAAAGATAAACCCTGAAATCATGAAAGCTGGTGGCCAATGAAGAAAGTGGCAGGTCTGGGGAGTGGGAGAGGGAGCCGAGGGTTTTGATGGCTCTCCCAGTTCTGTGTCTAGTCCCTTGGATACTCAGATAGTTTTCCAGTCATTTCTCTCCTTCTTTTTTTTTTTTTTTGAGACAGAGTCTTACTCTGTCCCCAGGCTGGAGTGCAGTGGCACGATCTCTGCCCACTGCAACCTCTGCCTCGTGGTTCAAATGATTCTCCTGCCTCAGCCTCCCAAGTAGCTGGGACTGCAGGTGCCCGCCACCACATCCAGCTAATTTTTGTATTTTTAGGAGAGATGGGGTTTCACCATGTTGGCCAGAATGGTCTCAATCTCTTGAGGTCATGATCTGCCCGTCTTGGCTTTCAAAAGTGCTGGGATTATAGGCATGAGCCACTGCACCGGGCCTTTCTCTTTTTAAAAATCTGGTTGAAGTGTAGACTTCTGTTACTTGTAGCCAAAAGGGTTTTACTACAACAGTGCCCTCTGCGGGTGCTTAGTAAATACTGACTAAAGACAGGTCTGAACACAGTAAGTAGTAGACTCACCATCATCAGGTTTCTTCACAAATTTGACTCCCAGTTCTTCAAACCTTTTACAAGCACTGCGTACATCAGGAACAGCAATTCCAATGTGACCTTACATGATATCCCCCGAAAAAAGCAGAGAGAAGGAAGAAAGAATTACAATAGGGTGTCCAAGTACCACAAGTAGCTTCCAGAACAACAGACTTAGGTTCAAAATCTATAATACATTAAAGAACAAATATAGGTCTAATGAACTAGGTATAATTAGTTAATTAGTTGCCTTTATTTATAAATTATTTAAAATTAACCAATATCAACTCATACACAATCCAATTAGTTAAGAATAATCTATACCAGGCTGGACGCGGTGGCTCACGCCTATAATCCCAGCACTTTGGGAGTCTGAGGCAGGTAGATCACAAGGTCAAAAAATTGAGTCCATCCTGGCCAACATGGTGAAACCCTGTCTCTATTAAAAATACAAAAATTAGCTGGGCGTGGTGGCGCGTGCCTGTAGTCCCATCTACTTGGGAGGCTAAGGCAGGAGAATCACTTGAACCCAGGAGGCAGAGGTTGCAGTGAGCCGAGATCGTGCCACTGTACTCCAGCTTGGCAACAGAGCAAGATTCCGTCTCAAAATAAAAAAAAAAATAATAATCTACACCAAAAAACAGTAATCGTTTACTCATACTTAATAGGTTTGTGGTTTGCATTGACTGTAGCAGCCAGCTGAAGCCTGGGATACTGTCATTTTGATTGAGAGATTGGAGATAAGGCTAGATATGTGCTAGCACAAACTGGGATTAGTATTAACTAATTAGTATTAACTATAGCTTTTTTTTTTTTTAAGTCTACTGGAAATTAATTCTGAGACTTAAAAGTAAATCATCATGAGAGAGTAAATGTAATGTTTAGATTGAGACTCTGAAATTAACTCCTAAATAAGATTATTTGTGGAAAATAAAAATAATCATATTTCTAATAAATTGATCATACTTAATTAGGCCATTAATGTTTTAGGTTTATAAAAATCAAAATTATATACATAATACAAAATCACACAAATCTACATATATCACATACAAACAGGCAAACTTACCAAATCCTCGAGGGTCTGAATTGCCATTGTGGTAACTCTGGGTCTCATCATCTTCAGTGCCCCAATTGCTACAAAAGGAAAGAAAACATAGCTATAGTGTCCTATGGAATAGGTATTCTGAAAAGAAAGTAACATCTTTGAAATCCTACCATGTTTATATGCTACTTTACATAATTAGCCTAACCCCTGCTACAAAAATATTAAGTTTTCAAATATAGAAGGTGTAAATGGGCAGAGTATGATTTTAATTAGACTACAGAGTCAGTAAATACAGGTACTGGATAAGAACAATAATGAGACTAATAATGCTCATGTGTTGTGGTAAGTACTTTATATTTCATTTAAACCCTTTAAATAGCTCCATGGGCTAGATGTGAATATCTCCATTTTATTGATGAAACTGCCACTTACTTGTTTAGAGTCACAGACTCATATCTAAGTCTGCCTGATTCCAAAGCTTTATTTTGAATCCAGGGACACACAAAATCACACACTCTGAAAGAAATGCTCTTTTGGTAGTTGTTAAAGTGTGCAGATAAACAACATAAAGAAATTGCCTAAATTTTAAAATGCTCAAGTTATAAAAATACCAAATTTGAATGTTAATTATTACAAAAATGGTTGGAAGAGTTTTTAAAGGAACATATGATATCACATTTCTGGATCAAAAATGAAGCAAAATAATAAAAGAACAAAATTTTGGATGCTGAAAGACTAATTACAGTACCTAAACATTAGTTAGTGACAATATGGCAAATATCTTACAATTTCAGAGTCTTATATTCTAAAAGACAAATGGGCCAGGCGTGGTGGCTCATACCTATAATCCCAGCAGTCTGGGAGGCCAAGGTGGGCAGATCACTTGAAGCCAGAAGTATGAGACCAGCCTGGGCAACATAATGAGACTTTGCCTCTATGCCTCTACCAAAAACTAACAAAAAAGTAAGCTGAGTGTGGTGGCACACACTTGTAGTCCAAGCTGTTCAGGAGGCTGAGGCAGGAAGATTGCCTAGAAGTTAACAGGCTTCAGAGAGCCCTCTAAGAAAAGAATCTCATTTGCTTAAGAACAATACAAAGATCAAAAGATGCATAAAAAACTCTTCAATATATTATTACAAATGTCAGGTGATTAGGCAGACTTGGTTTGAATTATATTGGTAAGTAAACAAAACGAAAAAGATTTTTAAAAACTTTAAAAATACCCCTTAAAAAAATCTAGAATATATACAAATATAGAAACTCATACTCACTGTGTCAGTTCAAGTGTAGCTTTTCTGGAGAATGCCCAGGCTACTTTTTCATCTTTATCTTTAGGGATGTCATTTTTATCTTCGTAAGCCAAGAAATAGAGTGAAAACTTCATAGAAGGAAAATCACATTTTTGGATTAGCCTGCAATGAAAAAAAAAAATCCTGAATCATTAACAACAGGAAAGGGTTACTCATACTAAAATCAACATAACTTAATATTCAAGTTTTACTAAAAGGAAGAGCTATATGTAGTGGGCCTAATTTAATGGGATAAGCAGGAGAAAAAAAAATCAGTGAAAAAATATCATTTAAAAAATACATCTGTAAATATTCGAAATAAAAAACTAAAAACTGCTGTAATTCATAAATTCTTTAAATATAATAAAACTTAGCTAAAATTATGGTACTTGTTTATATATAGAAACAGCTATCTCCAAAAGAGAATTTTGTTTATTTGTGGTGAAAAAATATAAAGGACCTTGTTATTTCATAAACATACACACATACAAACACAGTTATAAATATGTCACTCAGTTAAATAAACACATTTATTGAGTTCTTACTATGCCAAAACATCTAGGAAAGGAAGTTAAGGATAGATGGTAAGAAAGCAGGAAGAAGGACAGACTAATATTACAGAAGACGTGAATGTCAATGGTAAGGTGGCTAACGGTATCAGGTACTATGGAAAGGTCAAACAGTATTAAGCCGGAGAAAAGGTCATGAGATACGGAAAGGTCCCGTGAGAGCAATGTCAGCAGCATGGGGAAGCATAAGCTGGCCTGTGCTGTACTGGGGAGACAGAACAGCAGGTGAGCATATAAAAGAGCAGCAAGCATGGTCGCTGTCAGTGGGGAGATGGGCAAGGGAGCAGAGTGCAAGAAATATTCCAGAACAGAGACGACTCAAGCTTCTGTACTGGGGAGACAGAACAGCAGGTGAGCATATAAAAGAGCAGCAAGCATGGTCGCTGACAGTGGGGAGATGGGCAAGGGAGCAGAGTGCAAGAAATATTCCAGAACAGAGACGACTGCGGAAAAGAAGAAACTGATAAGAGAGAAAAAGTAAATGAATTATGAATCCTGAGGTTTTAAAAAAAGATAACCAAAGTAATTAACTTTTAAGTGACTTTAAATGGTGTAGGATTATGAGAATGCATACAATATGATTTTCTTTAGATTATTCAGGATTAAATGCTCAAAGATGACCTTGTTCATAATCAATAAGAGCAAATGGCTGAAGCATATAACAAATGGAAAGTTTCTAGAGTTCTGCTTCAAATCTTTTATTTCATGATCACTGTTATATGATATGCCTTGGCCCACTTAGATCCATGCATTGACTTATCACAAATAAGATCTACTCTAATATGTTTATAATAAAGTATCAAACACCTCAGATACTCCAATCATGAAAAACAATCTCTGCATCTACTAAAGCAGACTACACAACCTTTATGGACCAATCGGATGGGACTCAAGGAAGTGGAACTGTTGCAACTGGCTTTTCTCAGTTGTGCCTATCTTCCAGTTTACTGTCGACTTGTACCCTATTTGGGGACCTGAACACAAAGTCAGCATTAGAGCGGATCAGACAATGAATGAAAAAAAAAATCACAAGAAACTGAACAGCAGTTAACTCTGAGAGAAGAACTCGGGGAGGGAAACCATCACTTTCCATTTTGTATTTTCCTGAACTGGTCAAATTTTCTCAATATTGACATACATTACTTAAATCTTTCTCTCAATGTGAAGAAAGTTATCTAGGCACTGAATTTGAAGATTATTTTGTTATTCGTATATCTATATGATCAAAAACAAACAAAATGCTCATATAACTTAGGGAAACAAATCAACAATATAACAACATTATTTCTCAATATAGCTCAATAAAGCTGGAGGAAAAAAAGGAAAACAAACAAATATACTTTAGGATTGCAAGATCAGTGGATATTAACTGTTCAGCAGAAGAAAACACGCCTAGAAAAATGGAACAGATGGTTACTTTTTAAGTAAACCCATTCGTTTTCCGAGTAATAAGTCCTTATTATCTATAACTTTTCTGAAGTAAACAAGAGGCTAAAAGTGGCCAGAACATCAAAAGGGGTCTAAACATGTTAAGGATTTAGCTGGGAGCTCTCAGAAAGAAGGGAGATTGGAGAGAATCCAAGTATTTGTGTCTTGTTTTGCCGTTTGAGGCTGGCTGGGATAGAGAAGAAAAATAACTTAAGGGATAAGCCCTGCCTCATCAGGCCTAATCAGAGACTCCTGGCCAAAAGAACTTTTGCTACTTCTGAAACAAATTCTAAGATGTGTCTGAAAACATTCTCTACATTTGCAAAGTCATATATTTAAACATTCAGGTGCCAATAAGTACTTTACTTACGTCATTCCAAGAACTCTAGTATAAAAATCCAGTGACTTCTTAGGATCCTTAACTCGTAGCATGGTCTGCTGCAACAGAAAATCCTAAGGAAAAATATTTAAACATCTTTAACTTTTACCATGTATTACCAACATTAATTGTGCTTTCTGTAACAAGATACAAAAACAGTCCACCATTACAACCCAATTGTTAACCTACCGCCTGCAACTTGGTAGGGCTCTCTGCCAAGTGGTGTTTTCTGGTTGCAGGCCCCTGTGTGGGTGGGGCAAATCCAGAATGTCAGAAAGTTGCCACCCCAGGAGACCTTCAACCAACGGTAGATAAAAAGCCTGGCATCCTTGTCCCTTGGTGGGACAATTCGGAGGCGAATACCACGAAGTCCCTCAGAGAATCCCCAGCAGGATTGAACCTCAGTTGCCCACAGTGGTAACCCACTTGTGTACACACCTATGACCACCCTCTCTCCCCAAATCCACAGAGCTCTCTGTGACCACCTCTCATATAAACTACTTAAAACCACACCTATCTCTCTAGTCTGCTTTGGCGCTACCCAAACTAAGACACTGATTTTATACATGAAGAGTTTGTTCACTGTAATATTTGTCAAATGAAGGCAAAAATGCCCTTTCAGACCATTTACTGGTAACCATGCAAATTAGCAAAGAGTTACTCACAAGATCCTAGACTCCTAAACAACTAAAAGGGTAAAAAGTTACTGTTGCTAACACCTTTGGGAAACTGTTCAACTAACTTATCAGGAAACAGAGGGCTTGACTGAGAAAAGGGTAGAAATTATGTAAATTCATGGGGTTAAGATTATGAATAGCATTAATAACCCTACTTAGGACTTAACTAGGTACAATAACTCTGTGAGGTATTACTACCAATAGATATTTGTGCCGTATTTTGCAGATGAGAAGCTGACGCTGAGTAATTAACTGTCCAAGGCCTCTAGGTTTTGGTCTCCCTTTATGTACCTTCCGGACAGTGAGTCTGTGAACCTCACTGGTGCTTCCTGACTGATTTTTTTTCTGTTATGCCCATGGCTTGACAAAACAGGCCTGAAAATTCTGACCACTTCGTTTGCAGCCACATGGCATCTTTCTCCTATACAACTTATAGCATATAAAATACAAAATATAATTCATTGAGCATCATTAGGAAATTATATTTTTCCCTTTTGCTAAATTTTAAATAACTGAAATATATTCTTAAGCATTAAAATTCTCACTTAAAACTAGCCTAAAAACTATCTTATGAAAACTGATCTTAGTGAATATAATAATTAAATTCTTTATTCACAGATTATCATCACATACCAGGCAGGTTACATGTTTCTAGAACATTTGGGTTGCTTTTCTCAGTCAGATGCTATAGTCCTAAAGGTCTCAGTTTTATCGAGCAGCTGAGAAAGAAAAAAGTAACTCTGTATATCCAGGTGCTGGCCTGATACTCCCAGCTGGGCCTTGGTTTTCTCCTGTTGAACATACATAAAGTCACTCTGTGGCTGCCATGAAGTGATACCAAAACCAAAAAAAAAAAAAAAAAAAAAAAAAAATCTTAAAGCAGCAAGACCACGTCCACTTTACATTCTGGTCTAAGCATATATTAAAACAAGGCACTCTGAACACTACAAAAATAACAAACATCCTTTTTTTCCCCCAGCTAATCTGAGTGGTAGCTGCTACTCTATTGGTTACAATGTTTGCTTGAGGAAGCCATCTGCAGGGCAAAGTCTTATGTAGGATCTTTCGGGCCTGACCACACACAATCACACAAACTTTAGCTGGAAGGCCTCATAGGGGAAAGCTGTCCTCCCAGCACTGGTGCCCATCCAGTGTACTGCAGTCTCTGCAGGGAGGTGCAACCAAGGACTAAATTCTAAAGATGTCCCTCCTTATTCTCTCAAACACTAACCTAGGTGATGCTGTGAGAAACTCTGAGATGGAATTAAGGTCACTAATCAGAGGACCTTAAAATGGGATTAGTCTGGATTAGTGAGGTGGATTCAATGTAATCACACAAAACCTTAAAAGCAGAAAAAGAGAGAGAGAGAGAGAGAGAGAGAGAGAGAGCGAGCAAAGAAAATAGAAGAGGGGTGTGGCATACGGGGAGTTGGACAGATTCTGAGTGTGAGAAGGAGCCAACCTGCAGGTACTGGCTCTGAGACATATGGGCACATGTGCCAGGGGTTAAAGGCAGATGCCCCTCTGCTCTCGCCCCACCCCACCCACCCACAGCTGACAGCCAGCAAGGAAAGTGAGACCCCTATCCTACAACGTCAAGACACTGAATTCTGGGAGCAATTTAAATAGATTTACACGCAGATTCTTCTCCAGAGCCTCTAAGTAAGGAACTCAGTCCTGTCAATACAGTGGGACAGACCCACGTCGGACCTCTAACCTATGAAATTAAGAGATAATGACTTTATCATTACTTCTGTCCAGGCCATACAGGCTATACTCAAATCCATATATCTTAGGCAAATAATTTACTTTTTGGTATAGATGCCATGCCAAGTATGTGCCAAAGTTGGACAGCCCTAGCTATTCTATCCCACAGTCTATCATATCCTTATCTTACAATCTTTCTGGAAAACAACTGGAATCTCAAGAGTATTCAAGAATTCATATTCCTTGACCAAGATGTTCTCTTTCTAAAATTCTAAGGAAATAATTACTCTGATAAAGATTTATGTACAAAGGCATCCATCACAACACTTACACAGTAACTACGTGCCAGATGCTGTTCTAAGAGCGTTACAAAAACTAATTCATGTCATCTTCACCACAACCCCACGAGATGCATATTATTATCATCCCCATTTTACTGCTGAGAAAGTAAGTGGCAGAGATAAAAATTCCAGCCCAAGCAATCCGATTCCAAAGTCTTTGCTTTTAACCACTAGTTTCCTCTTAACAACAATGGAATCGTTAGATAGTATGACACAGGCGTAATAGAATATTACAAAAAACATTTTAAATGCCACTTAGAGGTATTTAAATGGCACGGAGATATATACAGATGGTATATTAAATCTAATGGCATGGGAATTTACATAACAGTATATTGAATTTTAAAAAACAGAATATATATATATATATATATATATATGCATGCATGTGAAAATACCACTTAATATGCTGAGATTAATTATATCTTAAAATTAATGTTACAGCCTTTATTAAGAGCTATGTACTATATCTGCTTAAATACATACACAGAAAAGAATATTAAAATTAACTTTAAAAAGTCTATACATGGCCAAAAAAGTAAGATACAGTCAATGTTAGTGATTTTATCTATAAAATAGAGGCTTACAAATCTTTTGCCACAAATTGCTATATGGATCATATAAAAACAAGTAGGGCTTTTTTTTTTTTAAATGATCAAGTTATTCTATACTCAGATAATAGAGTTTTATTTTTATCACCAAAAGATTCTGTTAACTCCCTGTACCTCTTGTAAACACTTACATGATCTTGAGAAAAAGTTCCTGTTTTAAAAAAATTCCTAAAAATTATTGCTGTGTATTATGGTTCTAAAATATTGTTTAAAATACATGTATCTCCTGTTTTAAAAAGTAAGACTTGGCCGGGCGCGGTGGCTCAAGCCCGTAATCCCAGCACTTTGGGAGGCTGAGGAGGGTGGATCACGAGGTCGAGAGATCGAGACCAGCCTGGTCAACATGGTGAAACCCCGTCTCTACTAAAAATACAAAAAATTAGCTGGGCATGGTGGCGCGTGCCTGTAATCCCAGCTACTCAGGAGGCTGAGGCAGGAGAATTGCCTGAACCCAGGAGGCGGAGGTTGCGGTGAGCCGAGATCGTGCCATTGCACTCCAGCCTGGGTTAACAAGAGCGAAACTCCATCTCAAAAAAAAAAAAAAAAAAAAAAAGTAAGACTTGTCTCACCTGACAATCCTTAACTTTGTGTTTCCCTTATCATGCTCTAAATTTAGAACAATAAAAATAAGACATCTTTTATGCCTAAACTATCTTTGGTTTTACTGGGATGGATACTAGGTGACAAAGATTTGCTCCTGTGTCTTATCAGAAAGTGGGACAATAGAAATAATAGGGATTTTTTGGGGGGTGGGGCGGGGGAATTGTCATTCTCCAAATTTAATTAACAAAACTAGCCAGGCGCAGTGGCTCAAGCCCGTAATCCCAGCACTTTGGGAGGCCGAGGAGGGTGGATCACGAGGTCGAGAGATCGAGACCATCCTGGTCAACATGGTGAAACCCCGTCTCTACTAAAAATACAAAAAATTAGCTGGGCATGGTGGTGCCTGCCTGTAATCCCAGCTACTCAGGAGGCTGAGGCAGGAGAACTGCCTGAACCCAGGAGGCGGAGGTTGCGGTGAGCTGAGATCGGGCCATTGCACTCCAGCCTGGGTAACAAGAGCGAAACTCTGTCTCAAAAACAAAACAAAACAAAACAAAAAACGCTACTGTAAGAAAGCTTTAAAGGTACAATCAAGGATGTTTCTAGTGCCTGTCAAACATGCCTAAAATACAATCCTTACAAAACTGTAAAAACGAAGCAGGGATGTGAACCAAAGGATAAAGGCCCCTTTAAGCACCAGTAAATGGATTTTTTTGGTATAAGGAATGAGAATTGGGTAGAGCTTCATTTTTAACCTAAGGATGTCCAGTCGTGTCAGCACCATTTGTTGAGGTTACACTCCCTCCAGTGAACTGCTTTTTCATCTTTGTCAAAAAGCTGTTGGGCATACTAGTGTGGGTGTATTTTGGGGTTCTCTATTCTGTTTCAATGTTCTATGTGTCTATCTCTCTGCCAACACCACAGATTAGTGATTACTGTAGCTATGTAAGTTTTAAAATCAGGTAGACAAATTCTTCCCATTTTATTCTTTTCCAAAATTGTTATTCTAGCTTTTTGTTGTTGTTGTTGTTTGTTTGTTTTTGCCTCTCAATCTTTAACCCTGTCACTATCTAAAAAAAAGTTTGATAAGGAATGTGTTAAATATGTATATTGATTTGGGGAGAAATGACATCCTTACTATGCTGTCTTCCAATCATGTACACAACAGATCTCTCCATTTACTTAGATTTATGCTTCTTGCATCACCATTGCTGTTTTCAGTAAATGTTTATTAGATTTACATCTAAGTTTTTCATTTTATTGGGCTATTGTAGATGGTACTGTATTCTTTAGTTTTTGGTGACTGTGTGTTCTTTGCTAGTATATAGAAATGTGATTGATTTCTGCGACTGTGTATTTTATACCCCTGCAACCTTGCTGAACTCACTTATGAATTCTGGGATTTTCCTGTAAATTACTTTTTAATCCCTATGTAGACAGTCATGTCATCTTCAAATAAGGACAGTTTGATTTCTTCCTTTCCAACCCACATGTCTCTTATTTCCTTTTCTTGCCTTACTGCACTGGCTAGAACTTTCAGCACTTTGTCAAATAAGAGTGATAACAGCAGACATCCTTGTCTTATTACCAAAATTAGGGAGAAAACATCACCACTGAGTGTAATATTAGCTCTAAAATTTTAAGAGAAGCAGTCATCAAGTTAAAGAAATGCCCTTTTATTCCTATTTTTTCTGAACTTAAAAAAATAATGAATGAGCCTTGAATTTTGTCCAGCCTTTTCTGTACCAACTGATATGATCATGTGATTCTTCTTTACCCTCTTAACAGAGTGAATTGTACGGACTGATTTCTGTGTACTGAACCAGCCTAGCATCCTAGATATAAACCCCACTTGGTCAAGATGTAGAATTCTTTCTATATATATTGTTGAATTCTGTTCATTAATATTTTGTCAAGGGTTTTTACATTTATATTTATTAGAGATATTGGTATGTAGTTTTCTTTTCTTGTATTGTCTTCATTTGTTTTTGGTATCAGGGTAATATTAGCTTTATAAAATGAATTGGGAAGTGTTCTCTCCTTTTCAGTTTTCTGGAAGGGATTGTGTATAACTGATGTTAATTCTTCTTTTGCATTTGGTAGAATTCTCCAGTGAAATCACCTGGGTCTGGAGAGCTCTTCTTTGGAAGTTTGTTAATCATACATTCAATTGCCTTAAGTTAAAGGACTAGGCCAGATGTGGTGGTTCACGCCTGTAATCCCTGTACTTTGGGAGGCCAAGATAGGTGGATCCTCGGAGGTCAGGAGTTTGAGAACAGCCTGGTTAACATAATAAAACCCCATCTCTACAAAAAAAAAAATACAAAAAAAGTAGCTGGGTGTGGTGACGTGTACCTGTAATCCCAGCTACTCAGGAGGCTGAGGCAGGAGAATTGCCTGAACCCAGGAGGCAGAGGTTGCAGTGAGCTGGATTGTGCCACTGCACTCCAGCCTAGGCAACAAGAGCAAAAACTCCATCTCAAAAAAAAAGAAAGAAAGAAAAAGAAGGAAAGAAAAAAAGTTACAAGACTCATCATATTAGTTCATATTGGGTGAGTTGTGGTAGTTTTTCAAGGAATTGGTCCGATTCAGGTTAAGTTGTCAAATTTATGTATACAAAGTTGTTTTTAATATTTCTTATGTCAGAAAGTTCTGTAGTGTATCCCTGTTTCATTCCTGATATTGGTAGTTTGTGTCTTTATTTGTTCATTGTCAGTCTTGCTACAGGTTTGTCAATTCTACTGGTCTTTTCAAAGAATCAGCTCTGTTTCACTGATTTTGTTTTTAATTTCATTAATTTCTGCTCTTTATTTCCTTCCATTGGGTTTATTTTGCTCTTCTTTTCCTAGTTTCTTAGGAGGAAGCTTAACTTATTAATTTGAGACCTTTATTCTTTTATAATGTATGCAGTAAGTGCTGTAAATTTCCCCCTTCGCACTGTTAGCTAAGATCCCTTTTTCATTTTCATTCAGCTCAAAACATTTAAAAAATTTCCCAAGACTTCCTTTTTGATCCACGGATTATGTATTTAGAAGTGTGCTATTTAGTTTCCCAGTGCTTAAAGATTTTCCTGTTAGGTTTCTGCTGCTGATTTCTAGTTTGATTCCATTGTGGCTAAAGAATACATGATTCAGTTCTTTTAAATTTGCTGAAGTTGGCTTTAGGACCCAGGTAATGGCCCACTTTGGTATATGTTGCATGGACACTTGAAAAAAAAGGGGAATTCTGTTGTTGTTGCTGGGTGGAACATTCTATAAATACCAATTAAATCTTATTTGTTGATGGTGTTGTTGAGTTCTTGTTTCCTTGTTAATTTTCTGTCTAGTTCTATCAGTTGTTGGAAGAGGAGTGTTGGTTGGGCATTGTGGCTCATGCTTGTAATCCCAGGACTTTGGGAGGTCAAGGTGGGTGGACTGCTTGCACCTAGGAGTTCAAGACCAGCCTCAGCAATATAGCAAGTATACAAAAAATACAAAAACTAGTTGGGTGTAGTGGTGCACACATGTAGTCTCAGCTCCTTAGGAAGCTGAGGTAGGAGGAGCCCTTGAACCTGGGAAGCAGAGGCTGTAGTGAGCCGAATGCACCACTGCACTCCAGCCTAGGTGACGGGAGTGACAGTCTGTCTCAAAAAAAGAAAGAGTAGTGTTGAACTCTCCAACTATAATTTTAGATTTTTCTATTTCTCCTTTCCATTGTATCAGTTCGGTTTCATAGCTCTGTTGTTTAGTAACATACATTTATGATTGCTATGTCTTCTTGGTCAATCACAGCTCTTTTAACTCTATATAATGTCCTTCTTATCTCCGGTAATTTTCTTTGCTCCAAAGTCTACTTTATCTGATATCAAGATAGCCACTCCTACTTTCTTTTGATGAATATCTGAATGACATATCTTTTCTATCCTTTCACTTTTAACTTGTCTCTATCATATTGGAAGTAAGTCTCATGTAGACAGCATACAGCTGGGCATGTTTTTTTTTTTTTTTTTTGAGACGGAGTTTCGCTCTTGTTACCCAGGTTGGAATGCAATGGCGCGATCCACTCTATCAATCCACTCTATCAATCCACTCTATAAATCCACTCTATCAATCACTGTCTCTTAATTAACTGTCTCTTAATTAACATATTTATATCTACTGTAATTACTGCAATGTTAGGGCTTAAGTTGGCCATTTTATTCATGTTTGTTTTCTGTTTGTTCTTTCTTTTTAATGTTTTCTTTCTTTCTTTTTTTTGGCTTTCTCTGGGTCACTGGAACATTTCTAAAATTCAATTTTGATTTAACTATAGCATTTCTGTATGTATCTCTTTGCTTTTTTAGTGGTGGCTCTAGGTGTTACTACGTATGTGTATATGTATATATGGTGTATATATACATATACACATATACATACAGACATGCATGTATATATCTACACACATATACATGTGTATATGATATACACACAAATATAACTTATTACAGTCATTTGGTGACATCATTTTATTAATTGAACTAGGTATGGAAACCTCACATCTCTTTACATCAATGTACCCTCTCCCACTTACAATTGTCTTAAATATTTCCACTGCTGGGTTGGGGTGGAATTTTAGGTTCCTCATGTGTCTCCACTGTATGTCAAGAGGAGAAAGCCTGGCAGGACGAAAGTCCTGGCTCCTTACTCAGTCTTCCCCAGCATCACTTTAGCAAAGGAAGACTGGGCAGCTCATTACATCTTACTGGGTGAAAATCTAAGCTCCTCACTCAGCTTTTGCTGGCATAGGTGGGACTGAGGCCACAGTTTTTTCTATGGCGTTTAGTTGGAGTAGAGCAGTTATTGTCTAAAAGTTTTCTGTCTTGCCAGGAGATACTGCCCATTTCCAGGTCCTGTGGCTAGAGAGCAGGCTTTAATTAGGCTTTTTTTGGTCTGTGTCCATTCGCATTTCCAGGTTGCTAGCTTCTTCAGCTTCAAGTTTGGGCTGTATGAGGCCAAAAGAAAACTTAGGAAACTCATCACCATGTTGTTTCTAGGGTCTCAAGGTCCCTAGCCAGTCTACCTTCTTCTCACTACCTTTCATCGTCTTCCAATGTCTGTGTTATATATCATGTCCAGAGTTTTTAGTTGCGCTTAGCAGGAGGAATAAGGAAAAGTATGTCTATTTCCTTTTGCCAGAAGCAAAGTCTCTAAATGAATTTTTTTTTTTTTTTTTTTTTTGAGACGGAGTTTCGCTCTTGTTACCCAGGCTGGAGTGCAATGGCGCGATCTCGGCTCACCGCAACCTCCGCCTCCTGGGTTCAGGCAATTCTCCTGCCTCAGCCTCCTGAGTAGCTGGGATTACAGGCACGCGCCACCATGCCCAGCTAATTTTTTGTATTTTTAGTAGAGACGGGGTTTCACCATGTTGACCAGGATGGTCTTGATCTCTCGACCTCGTGATCCACCCACCTTGGCCTCCCAAAGTGCTGGGATTACAGGCTTGAGCCACCTCGCCCGGCCTCTAAATGAATTTTATACAATTGCCTTCCACAATGGGATATGAGTGTGTTTGGTTACTATATGTCTATTTTCAGGATGAATAAAAACTGGTCAAAAAGTCACAACAATGATAAATATTGTTGTTTGACGTTGTGTTTTCTACCTAGGAAATCTCAAGTTCTCTTCTAGTGATGAAGATTCTTATTTCTCTAGGAGTATTACTAAAGAGCTTTGTAAGAGGTTACCTCTTACTCAAAGTTAAAAACTTCATTGCTTCGTATCTTAGTCCATTTATGCTGCTGTAACAAAATTCCATAAACTGGGGGCTTATAAACAATATTTATTTCTCACAGGTTTGAAGGCTGGGAAGTCCAAGATCAAGGCACTTGCAGATTTAGTATCTGTCATCACAGATGGTATCTTTGCACTGTGACCTCACATGGCAGAAGGGCTTGATCATTCTTTACAGTCTCTTTTCTAGGGTACTAATCCTAATCATGAAGACTTTGTCCTCATGTCCTACCTAATCACTTTCAAAAAGGTCCCACCTCTTAATACCATTGCCTCAGGGATTAGGATTTCAACATACGAATTCTGAGGGGACACAAACATTCAGACCATAGCACCTCTATTACCTTCAGTCTTCAGAAGGGAGAAGTTTCACACTTGCATTAGCCACATTTTCAGAAATTAAAAAATTTATCTGGTTTAAAAAGGGTTGTGTTTTGGCCTTAATAAGACTGACCCAATTCCCTTTAGAGACCATCTACTTTGTCTCTCAAAGAACTTTGAAAGGTGTTACATTGTCCCCAACAGAAAGTCTTCTTAAGGCTCAATTAAACATCCAGACTTATAAGACAACCATAGCCATAGGCCATACATGGTGCCAGTTTACTCAAAAGGGTATCAATTAGGAAAACATAGATTGCCAACAAAGAAGTATCAGGTGTTCCTCTTCAGTGGGACTCCTTACAGGAGTCTATGCAGATCAG